>NC_048926.1:14399423-14417974 GCF_011077185.1 Oxyura jamaicensis | reverse complement strand
TTTTTTTTTTTTTTTTTTTTTTTTTTTTTTTTTTTTTTTTTTTTTTTTTTTTTTCCGGCATTGACATTGTGTGTGAGATGGGTACTCCAATAGAACAGAAGAACAAACAGTTTTAAACACTCAGAAATCATATTTCTTGGGCAAAGCATTTCTTTTAAAATTCAGTGTAGTTTGCAAGATTAAACATGCTAGTTGTTTCTAGTCAGGGCAATGGACACTATCTTGGAACAGAAGTCAAAGCAAACAAATTGACAGAGTTGAGACTGTCATTTTATCTGCACAATATTGAATGTATGTCAGCAAGAGAGGCAAAAAGAATAAGGGGGAGATCTGAGGCTCATGGACGGGTGTTACCATGTAGGCATGCCAGCTGTTTCACAGGCTGCATTGTTTTGAGCATGTGAATTGGAACTAATTCAACAGGGAAAAAGCACAAGTATATAAAACAGCAATTCTGAGAGTCAGGTATAGGCTTCAGATGTGTACTGTAAGAGATAATGCTAACACTTCACATGATGGGTGGCAGCTAGAAACCTGTGTTGGAGAATGTACATGAGGATGAGAGGCATGGTGACTTCAACTTGCCAGATGTTATCTGAGAATACCACACAGCTGATACAAACAGATCCAAAAGATCCCTAAAGCACCTTGTTGATAATTTCTTTGTACAGGTACTAAGGTGGCCAACTCGGAAAGGTGCTACACTTATGGACATTAGAGATATTTAAGTGGGTTTCATTTGCTTTCAGCTACACTTATAATGTTGTGTAAGTTTCTTCCATAATGAAGGGTTACTCTAGAGCTGCTTCCTGTTTTACACTACAGTTTTATTACCATTTTAAAGTAAACTGTGTACAGGCTGCTTTTCTCTATCTACAGATCATTTATTTATTTATTTTCTGTAGGTGTTTGTTGGCTCATACTGGGTTTTATATTTCTGAAAGAGAGTTGGCTGGAATTCTTTCAGTTTATTTTCACCTGAATATGTTCCCTGATCACATTGAATGTAAACATACAAGGACTTGTAGGAGTGTATAGCTAACAGAGAGAAGATTGTTCTTTCAGCAGCAACCTGAACTTAAACGTACTCCAGGTGCCATAGAGACCTCACATGAGTGTATATAGAATTTCCCATTTGGGAGTGCCAATCTGTCTTCACGACCAGAAGGGGAATCTTGATAAATTACTGACACAACACACTTACAATCAAATGTGATTCTGACGCTTTATCTAAACTAGCTGTTCTTATATGAAGCACAGTAAGGTAAAAAATTGTATGAAAAAAAAAGTTTTTATTCTCTCTCAGTGTTTAATTTGTGAAGGGTAGATTGCAGTGTTTCTGTTATATGATTATATTTGTACTTATGTGATATTCTGCCAGTCTCTCTTGGCTGAAAAATAGTGTTCATGGTTCAAAGCACTAGGACTTTGTGACTGCAGTCGTAAGAAATATAGATGTACCTGAGTGAAATAAGAATCAGCTTTTACCATCTTATCTGCTTATGAATATCACTGGTTTTCTGCAATTTTGTTCTAAAAGCTAAACCTACTGATTTTTCTTAGTTGCAAGAATAAACTGGAATTCAATGGAATCAACAGAAACCACTGTGTTTGTGGAAATGTTTAATTAATTTAAATGTTTACCTCATGTAATTTGTTTTATCTTTTATAAACTCATGTTGTGCAAACTAAATGAAGATTTGATTGTATTTTAGGTTTCTTTTCAAAGGAACTGGAGAATGGGTGTGGGTCTGCAAACTGCTACCCATGTGAATACCGTCATGAAATGAACTGCTAGAAAATTTGTGTCAGACTTCACAGTGGGTCCAGTATGTGTCTTTAATGTCGAATCCAGTGCCTTCAATATTACTATCTTTGGGTTCAATGGGGAAAACATTACACTAAGTGCTTTATGTGTGTCTGAACTAATTAGCTGTCTGATGTCTATAGCTCCTCTTTTTCCTTCTTACTGCTGTTTTCCTGCTGAACTTGGTGTAATTTTCCAGCTGTGTATTTTTTCATGTAGCCTTTCCCAAGCAGTTTTCACAAATAGGCAAGAAATATAACGAAAACAGAAGGAAAGTGTCGTGTTTATTTTCTGAAATGTGTTTTTTTTTCCGAGAAAAGTTGGCAAACATTAAACTTTTTTTCAATGGAAAAAAAAAATCCTTTCTTGATCATTGTTGGAAGATGACAGTGCGTTGTCCCTGTGACAAAAACAGCATTAAACAATATTGCCTTACAAGAGAACTTGGCTTTTTTATACTTTAAGAACCATAAAAGTATTATTCATGAATCAATTACAGGGATTGAGTTTCAGCTTTAACTTGCAAGCCTATTCTGAGGAACAAAAAGGGAACATTGGAGAACGTTTCATATGGACATGTCTTTTGTTACTTTCTCTTACCATTGAGGTTAACTCTCTGTCTCTCTGTGTGTGCTTTGGCTCTTGTTTTTAACTGCTCATTCTGCAGAAATAAAATAAGAAAAAAAAAGAGGCTTAAAGAAACATGCTTTTGACCTGAAGACAACTACTATAGAGCTTCCAATTTTCACCATACTGAAGAACAAAGAGACTTCATTGAAGCAGTAGGTAATAAAATGAAATAATGGAAAATGAGTCTATGAGGTTAAAATAATTATGGTGATATGATATAGTGAGGACTATGCCAGGGCACAAAGGGATGATTTGTTCTTAGGTTTTGTTTCCAGTGTCCTCTGTTATTAAATACATCTCACTGACACATTATCTCAGTATCAAAAGACAGCATTCCTAGTGTCTGTCATGTGTGTGGTGATGCCGATTCAAATCTTTCATATCCAAACTGTTTTAGAAGTTATACTGGCCTAGCAATAAGCAGCTTATGTAAAAGACATGAATTCTTGTTCATGTTGTTCAATATCAACTGGTGTAAATTCTTTGGGACAGTTTCCCACTGCCATTTAGGCTGAATTGTTTCATGCATGTGAAATGACATGTATTCAGCTGGAACTGAAATGTGTGTTAGACTATGCAAGTGGAAGAAAAAGCAGCAAAATAATCTTTCAGTATTTTCTTAAGTATTTATTTGATAACAGATAATCTGTTTGCTTTATTTTATGCCTTTTAAGAAGGTAAAGTCATTAAATCCTAGAACGTTACCCTCTTGATATCTGTATGTGCAGACAGTGAGATGTAATGTTGTTTCAGCAATTGATATTTTCCTCTCAAGATGCAAAACCAGATATAGTTAAGGGGATCTTTTTCTGGCTTCAGTGCATCCATGAGGCTACCACTATATTTTAAAATCTAGGTTTCTGAAATCATCTTGTTTGTCATGTTTTAATGACTGTTATTCATATTATCTTTCTACATCTGATGGCAAGTAAAATACCATTACAAAAAAATGCATTTGAAAGCCTAGTTTTACTGAAGTTGACAGCAGCTACAACAGTTAATTTTACTGGGACCAAGATTTCAACATCAGCATTTTGTTGGAACAGAATTCTCTCATAGGAAACAAACAAACAAACAAAAAGCAACAGCTTAAAATACTTTGTTTGCATGATTTTTATGAAGGATCAGCACAAAGGCTTAATTGGTACATGAAGATGGTGGTTTAGTCTTGTTCTGGACCTTATTCCAGAGATGTATTTAATATTCTTAAATCTATATGCCAAAATTCTTGATACATGCTTCTCTTGTTTATAAACCATTGTAGCTCACGATAAATATGAAAGATACTGCAGATACTGCATAGAAGATAGTTATGTTTGTTTCTTTTTCAAGAAATAAACTGTTGACATTTACCTCTAGCTTAAATCATGTGATTTATTTCCTTGATTTCCTTTTTATTAAGTTATGAATGAGGTACTGGTCAGAAATCTCTTGTACTGGGTTAGGGTTAGGGTTAGGGTTGGTGATATTGTTAGCATTGAACATATTTATGCCTAAACGGATGTTTTTTTTTTTTTTTTTCCTTTTCATTTTTATTATGCTTTTTTTTTTTTTAGGTCTGACTGGTATCACTAGAAGGTTATTATTTTGCTTGACTGCTGTATTGATTTTTATTTTATTTTATTTTTCTTTTTTAATGGCTTGGATTGAGAATTAGTGTCCCTGTACTAAATGAGTTACATGAAATCAACAAAGAGTAGGTAATTTAAATAATATCAACATGTTTTGATGGTCCCACTTATTTGGACAAATGTATTTTATTAGCATGGATTTGTTAGCATTTCATTTTGGAGAACTCCTATGGAAAAAAGATTACCAAATAAAGGCTGCACAAGCATCAGGTATACAAACTTTGCACTTGACTCAGACAAGTTTGCTATTTGTTCCATTTTCCTTTTATAGCAAATGTTTCTTGTGAACAAAACAAATGCCACCCACCATTTGTGGGCTTTGATTCAACAAATACAGCTGGTGTGTGCATACTTGAAGGCACTTAAATCATATATTATCTTAAAATTAGCACGTGTTCTCCTATGTTGAAGCCAGGGAAATGCTAAAGAAGGAGTCTTTAACAGGGAGTGTAGTGATAGGACGAGGGGTAAAGGCTTTAAACTAAATGTGGGCAGATTTAGATTAGATATTAGGAAGTTCTTTACTGTGAGGGTGGTGAGGCACTGGCACAGGTTGCCCAGAACATCTGTGGATGCCCCATCCCTGGGAGTGCTCAAGGCTAGGCTGGATGGGGCTTTGGGCAACCTGGTCTGGTTGGAGGTGTCCCTGCCCATGGCAGGGGGTTGGAACTGGGTGGTCTTTAAGGTCTCTCCCCACCTAAGGCATTCCATGATTCTATGAATATGCCTGAATTTCTCACCATTCCTACTTTCTCCTACCTTCTTTTATATCCTGGAACATTTATCACACAATTTATATAATTCTACACTATAGCCTTGGATTTTCTATCTGGTCCCCTTGTGCCCATATTCTGTATCATGATGTAAGAAGAAAATTCATTCCTGCTTAGCGAATGTGCCTAACACCTATGGACTGCTAAAAAAAACACTTTATCCAGAAGATAGATTGGTTTTGAATATCAGCACTTAATGTTTCCAAAATTGCAGAACTGCACACAGGAAATTAATTTTAAATCTCTCTACAGTATGAAGATGTATAGAATCATTGAAAGTCATCTTGTAGTGGGTAGATTTCCTGTGGTCTTTTATTTACTAACTGCAATAAATAAGCACTTTTATTTTCTGTTGAAGAAATTAAATCTCATGCAATTGTATTTCTATGAGTAAGATTTATGGTTAAATGTAATAAAACAAGTACAGACCAAACTGAGTCATACCATTCCTTATATAAATAGTACCATAATGTGTGGATGGTGTCATTGTCTTCAATGAGACTATTCAGTCTGAGGAAGTGTGGTCTTTGAAATAGTCACATATGGTGGAATTCATTCAAAGAGAGTATTTTAATATTTATTTCTGGAAAAACTGAATTGTCCCACACTCAGGAGATATATTATGTAAGTTAAAAATTACTTTATGTAACTTCATATTGTGCTCACCTGTTTGTGTCAGGAATTCAGTGTGTATGTATCATCAGTTTCTTCAAAGTTCATTCAATAGCTCTATGTTCATCCACACCCTTTATGTGCATAACAAAAAACACACATTCAAACAACCTCAGAACTGAAATGGGTTTCTGCTTGATCTCTTTCCATTTTCCCTGGGTGAGCACAGACCTACTTTCTTGGGTAATGGATTGAAGAGATTTATTATTGCATTGGAATACTTTTAAATGATGTGTGTGTTTCCTGAATATCTATACTTACCAGTCACTAACCTGAATACATAGAATGCTTGTACAGAAGAGCAAACTGTGCAGTCTCTCTGAAATGGAAGAGTATATTTTCATATAGATTTGTAACTGATCTGCCTAAATCCTTTAGACTACCTGTGTTGTGATTTATGAATTAACAATACTTCCTATTTTCTTTTCAAGAAAAGAAGTTGGATGTAACTTGAAATCCAGGATCAAAGTTTTTTACAGAAAAAGTGAATGGTAAAGATTGCATTGTTTGTGCAGCAGGATTAGGCCAAAAAAAAACAACATGAAATGCCTGTTTCATTGCACTCGACAAATCTTTCACCTGTCAACTTCAAACTCATGCCACACAGGCCTCTAGGAGTCGTTCTGGCTTTTCCCCACGTTGTTCATTTTATGGGGTGTCTGCTTGCAGAAATGTCAAAGCAGGGTTGGAGCTAGAGATGAGGTGTTGTCCTAGACAGGAGCTCTGCCTCTTAAACACCTGCCAGATTTCCTGAATCTGACAGTAATCTGGGTGGTGGAAGGTTTTCCAGACTTTATTATAGCAAGCTAATCAGAAAAATTGAGGATAGTAATGTGCAGTGGTGAAACAAGTAGTATGTATTTAGATATGTAATAAATATACATAAGTGAATTAGGAGAATATAAACACTTGCAGAATCCTGAACACCTACATATTGTTCCTACTGACTTTTTTGGCTATTTTCCCATTGACTCATTAGGGCCAGGAATTTACCATGAAACAGAAGCTGAGGCTGAGTTGGAGAGAGCGGTTAATTGGCAGTAGCTGTGCTTGTCAGCAGTGAAAGTGTAAATGGATTTTCCAATGCACGCTATTATCTGGAATATATGGTATGCTGTGGTAGCACACTGTGTGCCATATACCTCACCCTTTCATGTTACTCCCCCTCATTTTTAATGACTCGCTCTGTATATTAAGTGCGGAAACTATTCCAATAGTGAGACTGGCACATTCTTTCCTCAGCTGAATTGACACGTCTGAAGCTGCCTCTGGCTACTGGTTATAGACTGCCTTGCCTTCTTTTGTGGAGAATATTTTTTTGCCTAATTTTAGTCATGCAAATCCCGCAGCATGATTTTGTCATAAACCCTTGCGCAGGAGAAGGCGGCAGCCTGCCTCCTTGGCCATATTTGGCTTTTATGTTGCTGCCATGTGCTGGCCCTGATGTCACCTGAATGTCACACACACATCACTTTGTGTGAACTGCCAGCTGCATCCAAACAAAAAATTATAATCATTCTGTTTGAGATAGAAATATCTATCCATTTGGGACTCTTGTAATGACAGAGAGAAAAAATAATTACAGCTAGTTGTATTTTATGCCATGTTCCTCTGATGTAAAGGAAAAAACTGTTACCAAAAGTGAAGTAGTTTGGTTACCACCAAAAGCCCCATTTACTTTTCTTAAATATAAGTATATAGATATACAAATATATACGCAAACAAGGAACACATTTATATACACCCAAAGAATCTTAGCTCTGTCAAGAGGACATTTGCAAAGCTGCATACACCGTTACAGTTTGTAGTAAAAATGTGTGGGATCTAAGTGAAACTCCTGTTCATGTCCTTGGAGAGCTCCACTTGAATTTAAGTCCCAGATTACTCAGTGTGCAAAATGAGAGTTATGTCTGTTTCATTCTGACATTTAAAGAATAAAGGCCACTAGGTTGTGCATAAAACTTTTTTTTAATCTCTCACGCATTGAAATATGTTAGTTTTCTGAGTGCCTTCATGGAGTCCCAAACTGCAGTCACACTTAGAGTAGCTTTCTGGACTGAATTCCTGTTTTTCCACCTGTTTATAACACATTTGACTCAACTTTAAATCCTGTATTTCTGCCTTTTCTGATGCTTGTGTCAGCACACCTTTGCTGGGATGCAGAGCTACTCCATTTTAAACAAAATATAATTTATTACTTTTTCACCTTTAAATATCTTGGTTAATGCTATGAGAGGCCTAGAATGAGGTTTCTTACCTAGGCTTAACCTCTGCCAACTGCATATTTACATCTCTGTCTTGGTAAAGCTACTTTCCTTTCCTATTTGTCTAGATTTAATATCTGTGTTCAGGACATCATCCTTCCTTCCATGGTCAGCAAGGAAGCATGGTTTAGCATTTCTATTTTTATTAAATTCAGCTATGATGAGCATATTTTGATAATCTTTTCACTGTTTCTTGGCAGTGGTGGTGGTCCAGTTCCTAAAGGCTTCTCAGTGAACTGCCATTCACCAGGATTTTCTTAGCAGTCTCCTTTGCTGGGTTTTCCAGGAGTCCTGCAGTGATGTACAACACACAGCACTCCTTTGTTCCTCTCAAAGACATGGGGAAGGGTCTGAAGTAAGACCAGTTTTGTGGTCAGTTTGGATCAGGAATCTGCAGCCAACACTGGCCGTTGTCAGGTAGCTGAGGAAATGCGAGAGTTTGCTTGTAAAGCAGAGGGTGGTCTGCCTCATAGGCTTGGCATACTCCATATTCCTAATTGGTTTACTGTTCCTTCCAAATTTTCTTAGCACTCTGTAGATCTTAATTTTGTTTATAATTACTTTATAGTATTAAAGAAGAAAATGAATGAGTAGAAGTACTTGGCTCCAAATGTGTTTGTGTTTTAATGTCTTAGATGTGAAGTATTTCCTTCTATCAGTTGTAAATTTGATATATATCCATGTTAGTTTAAGACCTCGTTCTCATGTCATGAGGTAGAGAGATGGAAAACACTTATTTGCTTTCTTCATAATTCATTGTAGTGCAAGCTGGTCATTGACACTCTGTTCCTTTCAGGAGCTAAGTAATTTTTTTTAATCCTTTCTAATTATTACATATGAGGTTTCTAGCCCTTTGATCACTTGCATTACTTTTCTCTGAATCCTACCCTGTTCCATAATATCCTTTTAGAGACTAGGTAATCAGAAGCATATACAACATTCCAGTTGAGACTCCACCACTGATTTATATCATGGCATTACAATACTTTCTGTATTATTCACCATTCTATTTCTTATCCTTCAAAACATCATGTCTGCTTTTTTACCACAGCTCAGCACTGGGCTGAGGTCTTTAATGAGTTTTCTACAGTGATACCAGACTCTTTTCCCAGGTTCACACAGTTAATTTAGGATGATGAAAGTATACTCTTCCTTTTTCTTCTGTCCAATGTGGGTTATTCTCTATGTACTAACATCAAGTTTCATTTGCCATTTTGGTGATTGCTTAGGTTTCTCTTGTAAACTTCTCACAGTCCTGTCTGGACTTGACTACCCTAAATAACGTTGAAGCACCTGCAGTTTTTTGTTGCTTACTACTCAGACTTTGTTCCAGTTTTCTTTCAGTTATATCTAAAAAGAAACAAACAGCTTGATCTTATATTGAGCAGTTTATTTTTTCAGTTAAAAGAAATCAACAGCTTATTTCTGCTCCTACATTTTCTATCTTAGCAAACTTTGGTTTATGACAATGCTTTGTGGATCACACATTTACTATTCTGATCCTTTAGGGGCATTTTGAAAGTGACTGTCAGTAGTCTGACAAAGCGGGAAGGCACACAGCTCATTTCAGAGGCAGTTGCAAGTATCAGAAAGCAAAACTATTACTAGTGTCAAAAAGCCCCAAATATTCAGCTGTTTATTGCAGTGAAGCCTCCAGTATAAATGTTCTCAGATACCTATCAACTGACATCTTTGCCTCTTCGTCACCTGGGGTTTTGCTAGTCAGAAATAAAGAAGAGGTGGCATGAGAAGCCTCAGCAAGTCTGGCTTTTATTTATTTATTTATTTATTTATTTATTTATTTATTTATTTATTTATTTATTTATTTTTATTTTATTTGGGCTTTTATATCATGATTTTGTTAAACATCCCAGCTGCTGTTTTCAATGTTGAAATGTTACTGCAGTATCATTCTGCAAAGTGTAAAAGAGCCCATGAGAAGCTCTTGATAACTGTTTTTTAACAGCTTTCAAGGATGAAGTTATGAAAAAGGAAGAGTATGGCTTTATTTTCTCACTGGGAAGATTGTCTTTTTTGTTTGGGAGGGGATGGTAGTAGAGAATAAAAATCTTAGGCATACCTTCACTCATGTAAATTATCTGCTAAAAGTTTTTAAATATTTTTTCATTAAAAAAAAAGGAAAACTATACTGTCTGCTCTATTTTTTATTGGAATGTAGTATAGTATAGTATAGTATAGTATAGTATAGTATAGTATAGTATAGTACTAAAAAGTTTTGTATAGTACTGTGCAGGAAATATGAGTAAAATATATCAATTACTTTACAGATCCCACATAAATAAGTTTGTGTTTGAAGAACAATGGGCAAATTGTAGTACAGAAAGCTGTTTTTATGTGATATAGATTGAAAGAATGGGAATAAGTTTGTGATGTGGTTTTGGATTCATAATTTTAAGTAATTTTTAGAATTTGCAGAACCCTTGGAAATTTTTTGTATTTAACAAAACCAGACAAATCTAGAATGGTCCCATAATTCAACTGTGCAGTCTGACAGTATGAATGCTATGCTGTTTCTAGAGTATATTATATTTTGACAAGGGAGAAATGGCACAGAAAAGAGGCAGCATTTGTAAAGTGGTGACAAAGAAGTGGGGCCCATGGGAAAAAGTTAAACCAAAGAAGCAAAGAAAGAAGGCTACTGTGATCCAATAGGCCACTGTGTACATTATTTAGCAGTTCATCCAAATTCAAAGGTGTTCTAAGTTCTGCAGGTGAGTTACGAATCCCTGCTGAAAGCTGTCACTTGGATCACACGGCATGTATGTAACTAAAAAATGAGGCTTTGCTGAGCTTCATTTCTTTCTACTGTAGCTGTTTTAGGGTAAACAGGAGTGAATAATGCCTTGCAATGGAGAGTACAGTGCTGGTTTTTTTTGCAATAATTTTATAATATTTCTTCAAGCATCCTTGCTTTTGCTTGACTTTTGAGATATTATTACACACTGAAAAGGATTCTAAACTAAAAGATCATAGAAATGTGTAATCACAGAATGATTTTGAGTTGGACCTTAAAGATCATCTAATTCTACCTCCTCTGACATGGGCAGGGACACCTCCCACCAGATAAGGTTGCCCAAGGCCCCGTCCAACCTGGCCTTGAGCACTTCCATGGATGGGGCATCCACAGCTGTTCTGGGCAACCTGTGCTAGAGGTTCACCACCCTCCAAGTAATTTCCTTCTCATATCTAATCTAAATTTACCCTCTTTCAGTTTAAAACCATTCCCCCTTGTCCTATAGTATCTGATTGAGCAAAAAGGTGTTCTCCATCATACCCACTAAAGTACTGAAAATTTGTAATGAGGTCTCCTGGGAGCCTTCTCTTCTTCAGGCTGAACATCCCCAGCTCCCTCAGTCTTCTTTCATAGAAGAGGTGCTCCAGCCTTCTGATCATCTTTGTGTCCCTCCTCTGGACCCGCTCTAACAGCCCCATGTCCTTCTTGTGCTGGGGGCCTCAGACCAGGATGCAGCACTCCAGGTGGAGCCTCACAAGGGCAGAGCAGAGGGGCACAATCCCCTTCCTCCCCTGCCAGTCACGCTGCTTTTTGTGCAGCCCAGGACGCAGTTGGCCCAGAAAGGCTGCAAGCGTGCACAGAATTCACCAGTGAATGACAGTTAACCAAAAACCAATGTTCAGATTATGCCACCTTTGCTTTGAATAGCACCATCCTGAATTTCATTCATTGCTCTCCATTTGTCTATCTTTATCAAGATCCTCTGATACTTCTCGGTGCATTTAATCTTGATTACCCAAAACAACGTTGTGTAATCTTCAGATTTTGATGTTGCATAGCTCATTACTTTTCATAGGTGACTCATTTTAGTATGGCAGATTGGGTGTCCCACCTTTAACCTTCATTGTTCTTTTTAATGTGCTTTTGTCTTTCAGATTGTCTATGCTAGGCAGTGTTTTATCAGCTGCTAAGCTTTTATTAAAGCTTCTTCTGATGATTGGTATAAAAATTGTCTTATAGATTTAGTATCTTGCCCTTCAGATCTTGACAATGATTTTAAGATTGCCAGAAATTATTTAGGCCAGGCTGTAAAATTTCACCAATTGATTTTGAAGCTTTCTTGTGAGATTGAGAGGATAGGGGGAGTGTCTGTGTCGAAGTTTTAGGTATTGCAACAATTTACATCAACATGCTCAACTTGAATTAAGTAGTTCTGATGGTAATAAACACATAACTATGGTAGCATAGAGCTGAACATATAATGTAATGTATGTGTAGAAAACTATATAAATGTCAGATGACCAGCTGGCCCTATGTAGTTTCCCACCACAGTTACTCTTTTATCAGTTTCTAAGCCAGCTAGTTAAAAAAGAGTCTGCTTTCTTTCCATAAGTTGTAATCAGACCTGTAAATGCAGTCTAAACTGCATAAGGTATCATAAGTATTTCCATTAGGAAAATATAATCTCTCTCTCTTTTTCTCTTTCCCTCTCCCTGTCTCAAGCTATGTAGTTGGCTGTGGGCAGCCTGTACTGTGATTCAGCCATTTGTCTCATGGGCTTGTGGTATATCCATAAACTTTGCTAAGTAGCTGCTGATTTCCTACGTACCAGCTGTGACTGACGTGCACGTCTCTGCTAACACCACTTGGATATGTGCAAATATAAGAACCATATTATATCCAAAGTATTCCTGTTAGAGCACGGGAATGTAGGTTAGGCATTCTTTGCATTATAATATGTAGTTCATATAAACCAATTTGTAGTAACACTAGCTGTCTGTTTTGCTTCTTGCATAGTCAGGTGATGTGTCTGTCTGAGAATCAGTGAATTATTTTACCTGGCATATTCATGGTCTTGGCTTTCTGTGCATAGGTCTCCACTCCTTTTTCTAAATGTATTTTGTTACTCGTGTTAACCATAGAATTGATTTTTATCACCTATCAGCTCCTACCAAATATGCACAGATCCCTTTTCAAAGATAAAATTTCTCTACTTTTCACAAGTCTGCACATCTGTGAATTCTGTCTGTCTGTATGCATTTCTCACCCTTAGGACAATGTTTTCTGAAAAGGAGACTAGTGCCTAAGGAACATACTTATACATTGCAGCTTGGCAGGTAAACAGGTGGTTACTATAATTAAGAAAGGAGAGTCTGGTTCATAATGCACAAGTAAACACATTCAGAAGTAACTGCTCAGCACTGGATTTAATTTTCTGACCACATCCCAGCGACTAGTGTTTTGCATAGCTCAAACATTTCAGTGTCTTTGTGCCAGCTTACAGTTGCAGACGTGACCCAAGATACTCAACACTTATTTTTCAGGAGATGACTCTGACTTATGGAGTCTACTTTAAGTAGTGTTCAGCAGCTAGGCTTGACAGATTCTTGTCTCAAAACCTGCCCCTCTCTGTTTCAGCCCCTTGTAATTATCTGTATGGCACAAAACAGTGCTGTGCAAGGGTACTTAGAGCTTCATTGAAGGATGATAGCTAAGATGTCATTAGTGGAGCACTGCCAATGATAAGCAGCTTGTCGTGAATTAGAGTGTTGCCTCAAAGAGCCCTGTGTTAGTGCAGTTATACTGCTTCTGGAACTCTGGAACTGAAGTTAGCTTATAGAATCATAGAACGTTTTGGGTTAAAGATCATCTAGTTCCAAACCCTCACCATGGGCAGGGACGCCTCCCACTAGACCAGGCTGCCCAATGCCCCATACAGCCTGGGCTTGAACGCTTCCAGGCACAGGACAACCACAACATGTCTGGGCAATCTGTTCCAGAGCCTCAGTACCCTCATAGCAGATAATTTTTTCCTAATATCTATCTTCATATAAAACTAACTTCTTTTAGTTTTAAACCATTACTATTTGTCCTATTGCTATAGGCCCTTGTAAAAATTCCCCCTACTGCTTTCTTGTAGCCCCCAAGAGTCCCTTGTAGGCCCTTTCCCGTTTACTGGAAGGCCACTGTAAGGTCTCCTTGGAGCCTTTTCTCCCCTAGGTGAACAAAAATCCCACAACTCTCTCTTCTTAGGAGAGGTGCTCCAGGCCTCTGATCATCCTTGTGGTCCTCCTCTGGACTTGCTCCTACAGGTCCACATCTTTCTTGTGCTGGGGCCCCAGAGTTGAATGCAGTACTACAGGTGGGGTGTCATGAGACCAGAATAGAAGGGGGAATCTCCTCCCTCACCCTCAGATGCACTTGGCCTCATTGAACTTAATGAACCAAGAGATCTTGGCTTACTTGAGCCCACCTCTCAAGCCTGTCAAGGTCCCTCTGGATGGCATGGCTTTCTTCCAGCATGTTGACTGCACCACACAACTTCATGTCATCTGCAAGCTTGCTGAGGGTGCAATTCCACTGTCCCAACATTGGTCCCAACACTCTGAGGAATGCCACTCATCAATGGTTTCCACAGGGATGTTGAGCCATTGGTGGCAACTCTTTGAGTGTGACCACCTAGCTGATTTCTTACCCACTAGGTGGTCCATCCATCAAATCCACAACTCTGCAATTTAGTGACAAGAATGTAATGTGGAACAGTATCAAATGCTTTGCACAAGTCCAGTTAGGTGATATCTGTTGTTCTTCCCTTATCCACCAATGCGGTAACTCCATCACAGCAGGCCATAAAATTTGTCAGGCATAATGTACTGGCTGTTATCAATTACCTCCTCATTTTCCATGTGCTTTAGTCTGTTTCATGCACACAGAGGTGAGGCTGCCTGCCTGTAGTTCCCTGCTTTTTTTCCCTTTTTTAAAAGTGGGGGTTATATTTCCCCTCTTCCAGTCAGAGCGGACTTCACTGGAAGACCATCCTGTCAAATACTGTGTATATCTGGAAAAGGATCTAGGCTGCTGTATGCAATACAACATGTAATTCATCCCATTTTGGGCAAAATTAATTCAGCTGATATTATTTTTTAATCTACCTATTCCAATACAGATCCTACTGCAAATATTATATGAAGATGCATAATATTAATATTTAGCTCATAATAGATTGCATTAACATTAATAAAATATTAATTATTATATCATCAATCATTTTACAATAACAATGATCAACCATTATATTAATATCAATATTATAATATTAATATTAAGTTACATAATGTAATATTAAGTTCAGATGCAAAGTGTAGGAGCAAAAGTAAATATAAAATACATATTGTTACAAAAGTACTCAAAGATAATGTTTTAAAAAACATGTTTTTGAGCAAGTACCCTCTCATCTCCATGCCTTTTGCCACCGTGTGTTCCATGATGATACCAAATGAAAACACTCTTGGTTCTTCAGGTTTTTGACAATTACAGCTTATGCAAATACATCATTTTATCTCTTGAGATTATTATTTTTCTACTGCACTATTATGCTCATGTGTCATCAGACTGATTGGATGATTTTTCTTTTGTTTATTCTCATTAAGCCAAATGTTCATATTTGAAAGACCAATTTGGAAATGTGATGCAGAATTTCTTTCTTAAACAAATGGAGCCATCTGTTCAAAAAATGGAAGGACAAGGTCTGGAGCTGAAGATGAGCTAATAGTTCAGTGAAAAAAAAACAAAAAAAAAAAACAAAAAAAAACAGCTCAAAACAAAACAAACAAACAAACCAAAAGAACACCTTATTTTCACACAGGAAATATTATCTTACTACCTTAGGGAAAAAAATCTCTGTCTACTCATTGGTATCTGTGACAACATCTACTGTGTTGCCAGAGTACTTGCCATGATATGGAGACCAACGGATCTGGGCAACAGATTCAGATTATGTACTAAGTACAGTGGTAACTGGGTACATGTTCTCTACAGAGTAGAGAACATATCTGAAGATGGACTTGCCAAAATGGGCAATGGAGGGAGAAGCAGCCCTTGTAGGTGTTGCTCAGGTTTGTCGAGAACCAGGAAGGGCAATTTTTCAAATACTGCATTGGTGTTACAGTCTTCTACACGTAGAAGTTAAGTGGTACTAGTGCTGAAAGCAGGCAGGAATGAGAGTTCATTGCATGTTATTGGTATGTGCATGATTTTATGTTTTTTAAGGCTTACCCTTCCAGAGGGCTGCAGTGCAGCAGTTTTAAAAAGTTGCTGATAGGATGGTGTCAGCCCCATTTTTTTGGCCCACAAGTCATTTAACTTTAACCGACGTTACTGTCAGGCTCATATCTTTTCTTTGTTAAGGTGGAGGCTAGGTAGATTGCTACATTGAATAGTGTTAGTAGTGATATATGCTTATACTGATTGAAAATAAATGAAAGATGAGAGAGGCTTGCTGTTACATGCTTTATGCAAAGGGTCATTCTCCCAGAATGTAGATAGGCTTCTCTTGAGCTCCATAGTGATTTTCTTCTGCATGGCAAATAACAAGCCTGTAGAGGAATTTAGCTTCTCAGCTCATTCCTTAAGTAGGCATCACTCACGCTTAAATACATACATAATGAATATCCGTTTGGATTCTGTAGTCAGGTTTTATCTTTCCAGTGTCATTCCTGCTTGGTTCAAGTTGTACCGAAACAAGGAAAACTAGTGAGCTGATGCCATTTAAGTGGGTCAACTCTGGTATACAAATTATCTATGTAAATAGGTCTGGGTTACTGTACTTTTAATTGAAGGAAGTGTAAGTATTTTGAACACATGCCAAAACGTGGAGTAGTTTAATTAAATTAATAAAAAGATTAAAAGAAGAATAATGAGGTATAAGGCTCATCAGTACATACACCCATATAGCTCCAGCATCCACCTACATTAAAGTGTGTAGGAGGCCTCATGGATACACTTAGTCTCTTTACTAGGATCAGATTGGTGTTTGCTGCTTTTGTTTCATTTAAAATTAGGTTCTATTTTGAGGAGGAAATGCAACTTCTTCCATGCTTGTTGTGTGCTAGCTAGGGCTATGGCCGTTCTAAAAGTAACATTATAATGTTAGTTGTCAGTAGAAATAAATTTAGGAAAAAAAAAAAAAAACTAAAATCAATATTAAAACATGCTGCTTTGGTCTGTGCATATGCTCTCCATTTTGTTGGGAGTAAAAACTCCAGAAACAAACAAACAACAAAACAAAACAAATTGTCTCCAGAAAGAACTACATGCCTAGAACTGTCTTTCTTCTAGTGAGCTGGACTACTCCTCTGCATGACTATGATATTTATAATACTGTGTATTAAAAGGGCCCGTCATTCAAGCTAAACCCACTTAGTACGCAAATAGAAGACTGAATATTTTCTTAAACTATGTTCTATTTCTGCAAACGTGTTTTGCTAGAGTATAACTTAGAGTATAACTCTGTTGATTAACATGGGCCAGTGTAATAGGACATGGACTCCCAAATTAAGTATAAAAAATTTACAGTTTTGCATTAGGAAGCACACAGACCAGGTTGTTTGCTGTTGTGAAATGCTACTGAAATCAAGGGGTTTAGAAACCTACATACATTGACTCCCATAGATGATCAATAGCGGAGCTCTTTATTAAGGCATCCATTTTCCGAGAGGTTTATAATAGCACTGTTGCTCTTTTGGAATAAATTCTGGACAAGCAGGATCATTTAAAATCAGATAATTATTTCAGAAAGATTATGAATTAGGCAAGCAAGATTTTTTTTTTTTTTTTTTTTTTTTTTTTTTTTTTTTTTTACCCAGCAAATATCTAGTCTTATATTTAAGAATCCAATTTTATATTCCAGTGAAGTCAGCAGAAGACCTCCCTCTGACTTTAACAGAGGAAAAATTCAGTCTTAGTGAAATGTATTCTACACAAAATCATTGAAAAGTCTAATTAAAACAGAACCATCTGATTTTTTCTTTAAAGTATTTGAAAACAGGCAAGAGTTGAGATATTACTGCAAAATTTATTTTTTTTTTACAGCTCCAGGAATTGAAATACTTTCTTTAGCAAAAATTAATGTCATCAGAGTTTGCAGAGGTATTAAGCTGACTAAAAAGTAAATCTTACAGTGTTGTATGTGAACACAGCTTCCCAGATGGAAGAAAGATTAGATGAATTTTTAAAAAATTAGTATTGCCAAATATTAACTAGGTAAGAAAATGTATGGAGTTTAAGAAATTATTTTTGTAACTTTTTAGAACATTTTCTGTTAGAGTTTTTGGTCAGAATTTTCAGGACAAGCCATAACAGGCCATTGCAGTTATGGCCACCTTTATATTAACATGTTACAATATGCAGTTCCACGTAGTGTTAGTGCAGAAGCCTAGCTAGCTGAAGGAATATTTTGTTCATATGCATGTGCAGTCAACTTTCTGCAAATTTGTTAGTGGCTTTAACAGTGATTAGCACTCTCTTATTAGATATACCTGATTATTATCCTATGGAATAGTAGGGTGGATCTCTTTAAAACTTGTACTAAAATAGAATACAGATCTGGAAGAAATGGGATAAATCAATTCCTCTTCTCAAGGGACTACGAATGCATTCATTTATCAGCGTGAAAGCTTTGTAAATACTATGGCAGCCAATTAGTTGGACAGGACCAACTTTTTGTTAACAGACAGGTTTTATTGTTGTTCTTAAAATTACCAGGAGAAAATCCTTAAGAACTGTTATCTAATCAGGAGCGTTGTTCTGTTTTGTGAAAGTAACAACTGGTTCTGATATTTATCGTTGGTACTGCAATGTGGTGGTTTTACCGTGCTAGGCAGTTGAACACCACAACCGGTCTCTCACTCCCCCTCCTCAGATGAGGAGGGGAAGAAGTAAAGGAAAGAACAACTCACGGGTTGAGATAAGGATGATTTAATTAAAGAGAATATATATATATATATATTCTCTTTAATTAAA
>NC_048926.1:14312425-14379423 GCF_011077185.1 Oxyura jamaicensis | reverse complement strand
CCTTTCCTTTCCTTTCCTTTCCTTTCCTTTCCTTTCCTTTCCTTTCCTTTCCTTTTCCTTTTCCTTTTTCTCCCTTCTTAGAGATCATACTGATGATACTAAACTGGGAGGTGCTGTTTACTCTACTGAGGGACAAAAGCCCTTGCAAAGGAATCTAGACACCTCAGAGCACTGGGCAATCATCAACATCATGAAGTTCAGTGAAGAAAAATGATGGATGAAGGAAAATCCTGGGCTGCATTCAAAAGAGTGTTGCCAGCAGGTCAAGGGAGGTGATCCTCCCCCTCTGCTCAGCCCTGGTGAGGCCACACCTGGTATATTGTGCCTAGTTCCAGGCTCCCCAGTATAAGAGGGACATAGAACTACTGGAGAAAGTCCAGAGGAGGGCTACGAAGATGATGAGAGGATTGGAGAACCTGTTGCACAAGGACAGGCTGAGAGAGCTAGCCCTGGTTAGCCTGGAAGAGAGAAGACTGAGGGGAGACCTCATTAATGTGTATAAATATCTGAGGGGAGGGTGTTGAGAGGATGGAGCCAGTCTCTTTTCAGTTGTGTTCACTGAGAGGATGACAGGCAATGGGCACAAACTGAAGCACAGGAGGTTCTGGCTGAATATGAGAGGGCATTTCTTTACTGTGAGGGTGACAGAGCACTGGGACAAGTTGCCCAGAGATGTTGTGGAGTATCCTTCTCTGGAGATATTTAAAACCTGCCTGGATGCCACCTGCATAATGTGCTCTAGGTGATCCTGCTCGGCAGGGTACCGGACTAGATGATCTTCAGAGGTCGATTCCAACCTTGGCCATTCTGTGATTCCATGTAAATTACCAGATACTCTTGGCACTCTAAAACAAATACATACTCAAGAGGCAGACATAGTTTTCTGACAGTCCTGTCCATTTTTTTTTTTTTTCTTTTTTTTCAGGACAACAGGTAATATAATGATTCAGTCAACAACACAAGAAAGTAGATTTCCATGGTTGGTGTAAATAACTTTAGGTATTATAGGTATAAAATTGTTCCAAATAATAAAAAAGATAATAAGCCTGGAAAAGAAACCAGAATTTCTGTTTGAACATAGTAATTTTACAACAATAAATTCAAAATATACAAAATACAGGCAATATGAAATATAGAATTTTAGAATCATTAAGGTTAGAAAAGACCTCCAAGATCATCCAACCATCCCCCTACTACCAATATCACCCACTAAAACATGTCCCTAAGCACCATGTCCAACCTTTCCTTACCACCCTCAAGGACAGTGACACCACCACCTCCCTGGGCAACCTGTTCCAATGTTTAACTACACTTTCTGAAAAGAAATTTCTCTTAATTTCCAACCTGAACCTCCCCTGGCACAACTTGAGGCCATTCCCTCTAGTCCTAGTCACTAGTTACCTGCTAGAAAAGGCCGACCCCCAGCTCTCCACACTTTCATTTCTGGCAGTTCTAGAGAGCAATAAGATCTCCCCTGAGCCTCTTCTCCTCCAGACTAAACAACCCCTGCTCCCTCAGCTGCTCCTTACAGGACTTGTATTCCAGACCGTTCACCAGCTTTGTAGCCCTTCTCTGGACATTCTCCAGGGCCTCAGTATCTTTCTTGTACTGAGGGGCCCAAAGCTGAACACAGCACTAGAAGTGCGGCCTCACCAGAGGCCACTGCTCTGCCCATCAACCCATCCTGTCCAGGTCCCTCTGCAGGCCCTTCCTACCCTCCCGCAGATCAACACTTCCCCCCAGCTTGGAGTTGTCTGCAAACTTACTGAGGGTGCACTCAATTCCCTCAACCAAATCATCAATAAAGATATTAAAGAGGATGGCCCCAACACCAGCCCCTGGGGAACGCCACTGGTGACCAGTCGCCAGCTGGATTTCACTCTGTTCACCACCACTCTCTGGGCCCGGCCTCCCAGCCAGTCTTTAACCCAGCAAAGAGTGTACCTGTCCAATTCATGGGCTGCCAGCTTCTCCTGGAGAATACTGGGGGAGACCATGACAAAAGTCTTGCTGAAGTCTAGGTAGATTATATCAACAGCTTTTCCCTCATCCACCAGGTGGGTGACCTAGTCATAGAAGGAGATGAGGTTGGTGAGGCAGGATTTGCCTTTCATGAACCCATGCTGACAAGGCCTGACTTATTCCCTGGTAGTCCTGCACATGCTGTGTGATTGCACTCAGGATGACCTGTTCCCTGACCTTTCCTGGCACCGAGGCCAGGCTGAGAGGCCTATAGTTCCCCAGATCCTCCTTATGACCCTTCTTATAAATGGATATTACATTAGCAAGTCTCCAGTCATCTGGGACCTCTCTGGTTGACCATGACCACAGATAGGTAATGAAAAGGGGCTTGGCAATCACATCAGCCAGCTCTCTCAGCACCATCAGGTGGATACCATCTGTCCCCATGGACCTGTGACTGTCCAGGTGGAGTAGCAGGTTTCTAAAATATGATTGTTTAAGCTAGCAAAATATTTATTCTTCAGCTACTTTTTCAGGTTTTCTTGAATCCAGGCTGGTGTAATCTTTCAATATTGTACTGAGTATTTGTATTTATAAAAAGTTAAAGAGATAAGCAGAAAAGGCAGAATGATCAGAGATAATCTGAGATTGATAATGATATTTTCAAAGTAATTTTAAGACCACTTTTTAATTAAGATGGTAGAAATAAAATTTCTGATCTTGAATGGGGAAACTAGCTTTTTGAAGTAACTTATGATGGGTACAGAATTTATTCATGATTATATCTGTCCCAAGAGACTGCAGTTTTCTCATGATTTAGGAGAGAAAGTTTGTCTTGTGAAACTCTTTGGAAAATATATAATGAAAATGAGTTCTGCATACCAAATCCTTCAAATGCAATCTTACTGCAATTCAGAGAGGGTTTATTTCTATTTTAAATAGAAAATTCCAGTAAAAGTCATAGCTTGGTGAATTTGGGAGAAAAAAATATCCTGGCAGACAAAAGTACATCATCCTATCGTCTAAGCTGTTTAGTCTATTTTTTTCTTATTATCTTACTTTCCTGGCAGACCACAACTAGGAAACAATATTTTTAGTACTTGACAGTTCAAATACAAAAAAGGAATCCAGGAAGCAATTGTGGGAAATAGAAGGATGTTGTGTGACAACTTGTACAGTTAGTTATGGATTCTAATTAATTTTTCTTTGATAAGAGAGGTAAAACTAATATTTACTCATTTATTCTTCTTGTAGGCTTTCTTCTTGTTCATTAAAAATATGTCTTGTAGAGATATCTGTAATTATATGTGGTGTTTGCTTAAAATAGCGTGCAGAGATAAATTCTGCATTTAATTACTATGGTGTTAACAAAGAGGGACTTTAATACATTCGCTGTAATACTTCTCTCTTTATAGCGGCAATACAATTTTGCACCCGGATTCAGATATTAACTGCATGTGCAAGATGGGAATTCTTTGCTAAATCATGGGAAAATTGAAAGTCTTTATAATAATAGTTTAGTTAGAATTTAACTTAAGTCACAATTTTTTTTAAGTAAAATTATATATAATTTTCTATATTACATCGGTACAGAAGACTGAAATGATTGGTCCCTTAAAACATCTAAAAAACGTTTAAATAGATGGAAAGTCAGAGAATTGGTGTACCTGCCTGATGACAGTTAAGAGACATGGGTGATAAAGCCATAGCAGAGCAGCATGTAGACTTTATTGCTTGAAGATTCGTGCATGCAGCAGGTTCGTCATAGCAGGTAGGTCAGAGGAGTTAGGTGAATTTGAGGTAAATCTACTATGAATCTTAGGCAAAGTAGTTAAATTGGTTGTTAGTAAGTTTCTAAGACCAAGCGTCATTCTGGCAACACTGAAGGAACTCTGATGCAAAATGTCAGAATGGCTGTCCACAGTATGCAACCTACCATTGCTCACAGCAGAGCAGGGTGAGATGTGACCCATCAGCAGATTCTTGTGGAGGGATCTAGGCAACTACAGACCAATTGGTCTGACTTCCGTGTCTGGTAAATGCTGAAGTTTGTAATAAAGAATTGGGTCAGTGTGTGCTTGAACATGGCCTGTTGGGAAGAAGTGAGCATGGCCTTTGCAAAGAGGTTTTGGTGGCCTGCAGGAGCTCTATGAAGGCCTCTATAAGCACAAGGATAAGTGGGAGGCAGGCAAGTACTATATATCAATTTATACCATAGGTTATTAAATAGAAATACTTGTATTATTATTACTATTATTTTATAAATTAAACATCCTGGGTTGAACTACAGTGTAAAATGTTTTCTAGATCTTATTGCTTTTTCATGCTGTTTCCTACACTATACAGTATGGGAGATGATGATGTGAATTCATGTTTTAAGGACCAGTTCAGTAGAAATCCAGCTAAGGTACAACCTCTGTACAATTCCCCTAAGTCCACTTAAGGGTAACGGAGAACATAGTATTCTACATTTAGTATAGAATACAAATAGGATTCTACATTTTCTGTATCAACGTATCTGTCACATAAACGGGTTAGAAAGCAATATGTGCAGAAGTACTGTTTAGAAAAGTACAAAGAAAAAAAAAAAAGAATATTCTGATGCTGGGCTAGTTTTCTGCAATAATTATTACATTATTCGCATTCAAGTACTAATAATTGTAATTCATGGAACACCTTTTCTCATATAAAGTCACTTGGAACTCTTGGGCAGGGGCAATGAGGCTTTTTCTATATCCCCAGTGATAAAACTAAACGTCTTGAAAATTTTTGAGGCATGTTATGGCACTTTAAAGCTTGTAAGTGATACCCTGACTTGAAGTTAACAGCTGACATAGTTTCTTGCCACTACAACATTTTTTTCCACCTAGTAAAATATTTCACTGAAAACAATAAGACAATAACGGGAGCTTATGCTTGTCAAGGTCTGAAGGCAGTCAGCTGTGTTTCATGCTCAGTGCTGCCAGACCAAAATTTTCAAAAGGCAGAAATCCTGATGTTTTTTGTTGGTTGAAGTCTAAGGGGGTTCTGGCTTTTTTTTTCCTTGCAGCAACTGACTCAACTGACTCATAATGAAGCTGTGACTATGGAAGAAACAACAGAAATTGAGGAAAATTATTTGACAGTGATAAAAGTATAATATATTTAGCAAGAAGTTTTTTTGTTGTTGTTGTTAATTTTAAACATTATTTTCTTTATTTTAACTGTGATGTATTGCAATTTGAAAAGTCCTCTGAGGCACTGTGGTGGGATCATTATTAACATCCAGTCACTGGCTTTTGCCCACTCCAGGAACATTAAGTGTTTTAAATGTATATAAAGTTGAGCTTTATGGAGTCAAGAGTTGAAAGATTGTCTTCTCAAGTGAAAGAGTAGTAAAGTAATGAATGCTGAATTTCATGGTTCTAGTCTTTTCCCCGGTTTGTGAATTGGCAGGTCCCTGTACTGTTTATGACAGAAGAAAATCAAATGTACTATCATTGAAATTCAAGATTCAGGTGAGAGCAGGAACCAGACCAAAGCCACAGTAAAAACTACACTTTTTGCATGTGCTAGAACCCCCTTTCAGTACTTAACCCTGATAATACAATTTATAACCATTTTATGTCTTATTGCCCTAGTCAACGACAGGAGAATATAAAGGGATCTGGTAAATTTAGTCCAATTTCTTTTTCAGAAACTTTGCTTCAGAGATGTATTTTGGGTATTTTATATATAACAGAATAACATTGTAATAAAATCTGAATGAACAACTTACTGGACCCAGTTTATGCTTCATTTTGCTCTGTTGTTAATGTTTTTTTACTACATCTTACTTCGTTTTATTATCAGCTAAACCACATTTTTGCAGGGATATTAACTCTTCCTTATGTTGTTAAATATGACACCACCTAGCACTGAGTTGGGACCATTGTACTGGGTCTGGCTGGGATGTTAACTTTCCCTGCAGCAGCCCATACAGTGCTGCGCTCTGCACTTGTAGCTGGAACAGCCCTGGTATCACACCGGTGTTGTGTCTGCTGCTGAGCAGTGCTGGCACAGCATCAGGACTCTCTCTGATCCTCCTAGGGGGTGGGCAAAAAGTGAGAAAGAAACACCACCAGGGCAGCTGACCTAAACCAACCAAAGGGATATTCCATACCATATGATGTCACACTCAGCAATAAAAGGTGGAAAAAGGAAGAAGAGGGGAGGGGTGGGCTCTCGTTGTGAAAACGTCTGTCCTCCTCCCGAACACCGGCTACGTGCGTTGAGGCCCTGCTTCAAGGACATGGTCAAGCATCGCTCATTTGTGGGAAGCAGAGTAATTTCTTTCCTCTGCGCTTCCACATAGCCTTTACTTGTTTTGTCTTGTTATTCCCTTTCCCCCTCCCTCTTCCCCTTTCCCTTTTTCCCCTTTAGTTGAATTGTTTAATTAATAATATTTCCTTAATAATATATATATATATATATTCTCTTTAATTAAATCATCCTTATCTCAACCCGTGAGTTGTTCTTTCCTTTACTTCTTCCCCTCCTCATCTGAGGAGGGGGAGTGAGAGAGCGGTTGTGGTGTTCAACTGCCTAGCACGGTAAAATCACGACAACCACTTATGTAAATGCTGGTCACAACAAAGAGGGGATTTAGGGTCAATTCAAAACATCAACTAGAGGTTACATCTATTGTTGTAAATTAAATGTTTCTGCATTGGTCTCTGGCATTAAAGATTCAGCTAGTGTGTACAGCCCATATTCATGGCATTGAAATACTGGACAAAATATCCAGCATACAACTTAACAAAAATGTCATACGATGGGTAAGCAATTGGCTGACGGGCAGGGCTCAAATGGTTGTAGTAAATGGGACCACATCAGGCTGGCGGATGGTCACTAGTGGGGTCCCTCAAGGCTTCATTTTAGGGCCAGTCCTCTTCAATGTTTTTATAAATGATTTGGATGTAGGACTAGAAGGTGTTTTGAGCAAATTTGCTGATGACACCAAACTTGGAGGCATTGTGGACTCGGACAAGGGTGGAAAGGCCTTGCAGAGAGATCTGGACAGATTGGAGAGCTGGGTGATCACCAACCGCATGAAGGTTAACAAAAGCAAGTGCCGGGTCCTGCACCTGGGATGCGGAAACCCTGGCTATACGTACAGACTGGGTGATGAGATGCTGGAGAGCAGCTCTGCAGAGAGGGATCTGGGGGTCATGGTTGACAGAAAGTTGAATATGAGCCAGCAGTGTGTCCTGGCAGCCAGGAGGGCCAACCATATCCTGGGGTGCATCAAGCACGGCATTGCTAGTCAGTCGAGGGAAGTGATCATCCATCCCACTCTACTCTGCGCTGGTGCGGCCTCACCTCAAGTACTGTGCATTTCTGGGCACCACAGTACAAAAAGGACATTCAACTGTTGGAGAGTGTCCAGAGGAGGGCGACGAAGATGGTGAAGGGCCTGGAGAAGAAAACGGAGGAGTGGCTGAGGTCACTGGGCATGTTCAGCCTGGAGAAGAGGAGGCTGAGGGGAGACCTCATCACGGTCTACAACTTCCTCGTGAGGGGGAGTGGAGAGGTGGGTGACCCATTCTCCATAAATACCAGTGATAGGACCCGCAGGAATAGGGTTAAGCTGAGGCAGGGGAAGTTTAGACTAGACATCAGGAGGGGGTTCTTCACTGAGAGAGTGGTTGCGCAGTGGAACAGGCTCTCCAGTAAAGTAGTCACTGCACCAAGCCTGTCTGAATTTAAGAAGAGATTGGACTGTGCACTTAGTCACATGGTCTAAACTTTTGGGTAGACCTGTGCGGTGCGAGGAGTTGGACTTGATGATCCTTATGGGTCCCTTCCAACTCAGGATATTCTATGATTATATGATTCTGTGAAATCTTGAAACCTGCAAAACATGGTTCTCATATGAAACATGCCTTTTTGGGAATGGCCAGTCCTAACTCGTGATCTGTGCTTGGGAACTATTTGGGAATGAAACAACATACTGTGTGACTGATCTCAGGGTTTTCCTAATGATAGGTGTTTGAATCCTCTTACCTAGGACAACACAGATAACTGTAAAACTGAAGAATGTCATCTGAGATGAGGTTGCATTTTTGTGCCTGTTGAAAAACCCCAGAGCCTGGGGATTATCTAAACTAAACTAGAAACTTTAAACTGAAGTTAAAAATAAAACTGCGGAGAGCAATTAAGGTTTTGAATTCACTATGAGTCTTCATAGCTTCAAAATTACTCATTAATTTTAAAAGTGCCCACATGATTTCAAGTAAGGATATCTAATTCAGGTAGTCTTCAGAAAGATACCAGTAAGAAGGTACTCTGCATGCTTCTGTTTACTTAATTTTCATCTCTGTATCACAGAAGCAAATTCTGAGTGACTTCCTTTATTTAGCTGGCAAAAGTTCCTCCCAGTTATCCAGGGAACCATATAGTTACACTCATTTGAAGATTCTTGTAGAATCTAACTGGCACTTAATTGGAGAACTGCAAACAGTGCAGCTGTAGCTCATAGTAGTGGTCCTCCCTACATGAACCTCCTCTTCTGTTAGAAAGTAGGTCCATAAACATCTGGGTCCAGGGAAAATTGACTGTTGTATGTGCAAAAGAGACCATCTGCTTTTAAAAATCTGAACTGAAATCTGTAGATTTCGAAACTTCTGGAAGAGAAGTTGGTGAAGTATGCAAAGGGATGACCCAACCCTTTTCTCAGTTGATGTATGTCTCCTAAAATTCTCCAGTAATTTTTTTCTTATTTTGTAATGTGATAATTTTTCTGCAGAATATATTAAGAACTAGAGAAGAGGTTATTTCACACATTAATAACTAACATCAATTAATGTATTTATTGTTCAAAACCAAATCACAACAGATTCAGACTCTGAAATCCAGTGAACAAATATATAATCTTTTAATTTTGTACACAAAAATAAGGCACAACTTGTATAAAATGGGCAAACTAGAATCAAAACAATAATTGACCACAAATGAACAAAACCACCAAAAACTCAAAAAAAAACCAACAACTTTCTTAAAAAAATCAAAACAACAACAACAACAACTTTTACTCAAAAAATATTACTTTTTTGACAGTGATTAACCATGTACTTTGTCAATAGCTCTCCTTGCCTAGCAACTCTAAAGTGAGACACTCTGGATATTTTCTCCAGTAATCTAAGTACGTTTCATCTTTTGGAAGTTGATAATTGTTATCGAAACACTACTGTGTTTACTTCATCTTTCTTTGATGCAATTTCTTTAATCTTTTTGTTTTAGCTTTTAAGGCCTAACTTTGTTCCCACTGAAATCAGACAAAAAAAAACAAAACAAAACAACTAAACAAAACATATGAATTCATTTGGGCTATACTAAATATTGCACAACAGTATTTGTTTTATATTTGGGGTTACAGAGAGGATAACCAATTGTCATGTTGGGCCCTGATCCTGTAAATCCTTATACATGTGCATATGGCTATTGACGTCAATGGCTTTACTCAAATAAGTAAGGATTGCTCACAGTCACAAAAGTTTGCAGGATAACTTTCAAAATGGCTGAAAATTGAATATTACAGGTTCTACAATTTAGACATTTTTCAAGGAACTTCTAGTGGTACTTAAACTCACTGCAGCTTCTTTTCCTGTTGATTTCATACAATTCATAAAATCTTTAATGTTTCTAAATGCATTTCTTGGTTTTATATATTTTAAATAGTGAACCCTCTCTGACATGTTTAAGCTGCAAGGATAACACATTTCTTTAAAATTCTGAAGGGGTATCTTCTGCTGTAGAGAAGCTCAGAAAAGACTACTGCACTTTAAACCAGATTATCCTCTCTTTAAAAAACAAACAAAAAGCTCTCCCCCCCCCCCCAAAAGAAAACAACACCCCAAACCAAAACAAACAAAACCACCCACAAAGTTTAATGATCTAACAATTTTATTTATCTGAGGGTAAAGCTTGTCCTGGAAGATCTGGAGGTGCCAGACTCCTGCTGCAGTTTCTAATCTCACAAGATGCTCAGATTCTTCACAAGATGCTCTTCTTTCCAGAGATGTTAAATTACCAAATCAACTAAGCATTTACTAAACTGAGATGTGCTCACTTTTTTTGACTGGGGATTTTTCTAAAGCAAGAATGATTTTTGTTATTTTGTATAAATTATCTACATTTATTGAAATCATTGATTTTTGTTCAGTAAAACTTCTGATGATTTGTTCTGTTGAGAATTTGTAAACTTAAAAAAAATATCAAAATTGACTTTAAAAGTGGTTTTCTACTTTTTTAGAGGGAAATGAAATAAAAATTTTAGCATGACACTACAGTGCAGTTTTGAATATAAAATGTATTTTGGAATTGCTATTAGATCTTACAAATGGCATTATATAATGTTATTATATAATACTTTATATAAATACAAAATTAAAAAAAATGAATCAGAAGAACTGAATTTGAAACAAAAAAGAACTGGCACAAACTAATTTTACATTTTGCAATAGTAATAATTAAAATGTGCTGTGGTAATCACAGTTTCTGGTAAGTAAAATTTAAGAAATGTATCCATTCTGAATTTACATGGTTGAGATATTGTATTTATTGACATATAGTTAATGCCAATTTTTCTTGTTCTCATCAAAGTGTATGTCCATTCTGTTTATGTCTTTTGAATCTTTTATAATGAAGCTCTCATTATTATAAATCTTTTCCAAAAAGTTACGTGATACTGCCTAGCAGTGGAAGCTAGTCAATTAGCCCAATTAGCCTGTCTGTTTGTGTTTTCTATCTTCAGCTTTTTTTTTTTTTTTTTTTTCTAAATTCTACTAATTTAAATTATAGCTTCAAAATACATTTTTTAAGTATTTTAAAAAGAGAGATAAGAACTGTCATAGGAAGAAATCTCTAAATCTGATGAGGAAATCTTCTCACATGTGGGTAACCTTGCAGTACTGGTTGTTGAAAGAAAACTTATCGCTACAGATTTTGTTATTAGAGTCACTTGCCAATTTTTATGCCATGACAGAACAAAATCAAATCCATGTTGTAGTTAAGACTTTAGACTGTTGATTTAAGACTTCCATGAATTTTCACACACACACAAAATTGTTAAGGAAAGAATGTTGTTAATCAGAAACATCAGGCATGACCAATCCTTACCAGGAAAGGGTTTAGGTGTAACCACAGTGCGGTATTTGTTCATATTATAAAAAAAAAAACCCGGGGGGGGGCGTGTGGGGGATGGGCTCTGATTTTATTTTTTCTATTGTTACAATTATTTTGAATGTGTGGAAAATGTAAACTCCTCGAGGATTCCTGTGAGTCCACTGTACATGAAGCTGGTATGGCATTGCTTGGTAATTCTGAATCTGTCTTCTCAGAACTTAGTTCAAAACTTCCAATCCAGACAACCAATAAACTCAAAAGCTGAGGTGAATGAAATATAATAATGAGAGAAGTGTATTTAGGAAGGGAGGTAGAGAGATTTCTCTTTCAGAGAGAAGGTAACCTCTGATGAATTTCTGCTTAGCTGTAAACCACTTTCTCTGTTTCTTGGAGGTACTGAACTAAACGGCAAACACTAAATTATGATGTTTAATGTACTTTTGTAGATTATGTACACAATGTACACAATGTACTTTATAATTTCCTATGAGCAATATGTCATTTACTATTTGTTGACAGAAAGAGAAATTAAATACAACATTTACAGAAAGTAAGTGTTAAACGGGAAGCAGTATTCTTTCCTAGTTAACATACCAGTCTGAGAATCTGGAGATGTGGCTTGATGTGTCGTTATTCCAGTAACTTGTGTAAGTTTGGGCAAGTTTTTTCATGCCTTCCCATCTTTTCTTTGTCTTATCTCTTGACACAGTCTTGAGAGCATAAGTACATGCTAAAATGTTTTAACCTCATTTTGGTGCACTTGGATGCTGTTTTAGCACATGTAAACTGTGATTGTACTTAATTCCTGTCCACAGTCACTTCATCTTCACTCTAAAGCATGTGTCCAGGTTCCAAAAGGAAAAATAAATGTCATGCCAGTTTCTTTATTTAATTAATTAAAGAAAAAAAAATGAAATAGGGGACTATTAGTGCACCTTTATTCTGGCATCCCAGACAGGTTACCGAGGAATTAAACTGTTAGCTTGAAGATAGTTTCAGCTCTTTCTGTTTCTCACACTCTCCATGGCATAAGACATGGAGAAGCACTAGCATGGACATTTTGCATCTGGTTTCAGAACATTGCTTTTAACATCAAGAATCATTGCTTAGTCTTTGACTGTATTTAGTGCAGTCAGCATTAATATTGTTTACTAAGGAAAAAGAAGTGGGTAGTGGGTCATTGTGAAAGGGCATGAGCTTGTGTATCTTTGATTGCATGAGAAGGCAGTACAAACTTTTGCAGACTATTGGATAGACAGATTGCCTATCACTCTTGGCCAGGAATTTCAGTACAGAGTGCACAGAGTTCACATTAGCCTTGATTCTGCTGTGATGATATAATTTCAGGGAGACACCACCTCCTTGCAGGAGGCTTTCAGGGCAGGATGTAAAACTAGCAGCAGCTTACTCTATCTGTCCAAAGAGCATCAGATAATGAGGCCCTCTGGGAGATGTATGACTATTTTCCTTTTCTGTTTTCAGGCTATGTCTTAGTGATGACATTTGACAAATAAAAGACATCATTGTTGACTTAGCTCAGTAAAACAAGATTACCAATTCAGAATGCACAATACTTCAGAAGGTGGGAAGAAATGATTACATGATTCAGGATCCTGGGGTATTTCTTTCTCAGATTGCATTTCATTTGTCACAACAGCTCTCTGATGCCAGCTTAAACTTGCAGCCCTGTTGTGGGAGCTGATATCCTGTAAACTTAGAATGACTTAATGGAACAGCAGGCACAATGTGAGGTCTTTAATTTAAGAAAACACATATTTTTTTTCTTTCCAGCTGAAGATTTATTTCACAGATATTTTGCCAATATTTGAATAAGTGTTTGCTACGGATTTTTTTTTCCCCCCTGGCAAGTTTCTTTTAAAAAACAGCGTACAATAGGAGAAATTAATCTGTTGGTGCAAATGGAGGTGATGATTTCAATTTGTATTCAGTTTATATGAAGAAGAAGAGAGACAAAGATGTACAGCATGCCACAATAAGGAAAGCGTCATTAAGTGGACTTGCTAGAAATGTTTGTCTCATAGATGCCATTTTCACATGATGAGTTTTGAAGTAAGGCTAGGGGATGAAAACTTGCTGAGAATTCAAAGCATCTGGAAGTGAAAGGAAAGTTTGCAACTCCTTGACATTTGTCAGCAAAGAGCATTCCAGGAACAGCTGCTCCGAATGTGTTAGTTATGAGCTGCTGGAATAATGGATAATTTCTGGTTAGTTGCAGTGGGTTAATAAGGTCTGGACAATTGGAATGATCTCTGGGTAAAAGTGTCCTCATTCCAATCTCCACGGATAATGAGAAATAATCTCTAGAGTGTATTAAAATATCCTCTTCCATGTAAAACACAGTTCTGAGTGATGTTTTTTCTTGTGCACTCTGAGCCAGAAAACATTGTATAGAAGCAGAAGTACAATTAGATAATTCTTGCAGTCATTGCTAGTGGTATATATATATATACCACTGTGGTATATATATATATATATATATATATATATATTCTTTTGATATTATAAAACATTCCAAATACAGGCCTTTGTTGTTCTTTAACACCTGACTTCAGGGTGCTCAGCACCCTATGTAGAACTAGTGGCATGTCTGTGCAGAAGGATCTAGGTGATTCATGGAGAACTTAGATGCCAGGGGATAAGTTTCAGAATAGATTGATAAAATAAATAAAAAAAAATAAAATCCACACCCTCCTCACACTGAAGTGATTCCATCTTCCAGGAAAATGTAAGTATTGTTAAAGATACAAGGTCACTCACCACCTTCCTTCTGGAATCTGGGATCCAGGTGGAAAACAAAACTGAACCCCAACCCATGCAAGTATGCAGGAAAAAGGACCTTCTATTATCAGTTCTTCATAAGATGGGACGCAGTGTGAGTTTAGTACTATCCTTCAGCTTTGAGTCTGCACTCTCTCCACAGTGTCTTGCTATGGATAGGTGGGTTCCTGCACACATTGCTGGTTTTGAGTAGCTATCTGCTTCAGATGTTTTCTAGTTTGCATCCCATTCAGTGGTTACTGAAGCAGAAGAGGCATGTCCAACTCTGTGGGCTGTTCATATAGCCTTAGCTATTTTTCTGAGTTAGATTGTATTTAAAAAAGGCTAGGAGTTAACTTTCTGAAAATTAAACACTAATAGTAGGATATTGAATGAGTTTGGATCTCATCCATCTATATCTTCAGGTTTCAAGATCTGACCAAACATAAAGATAAAACTTGGAAGAGAGCTTGTGTCTGTTAGTTGAGACTGGTTGTCTAAATGTATTGTTCTGCTTTCCCACTTGTTTTTCCTGTACCCCTGTTAAGCTAGGTCAGCACATCCATACCAGAAATGTTAGTAAGCTATCCTGTGCAATTATATTACCAGTCTGATTATGCAGTGATATTTTGGGTGTCTTAATGAGCACTTCTATGTTTACTGAAAAACCTTATACTGTACTTTCAACTAAAAGAGAAGAATCATAATAATAGTAATAAAATATCTTATGTTGCATAGTTTTCACAGGTTGTCTTAAGATATCAAGATTCTCATATTTATTTTTCTGCAGGTCTTAATTTTAAACCATTGTATGGTATTAGAATCTCAGCTCAGTTCATAAAAGAACACTTCTGGTTCTCCAGGCTGTGAAAGCATAAAGGGGTGAAAAAAATGCTAACATATTATTTGAGGAGTGCTCAACATGAGCTTTAAATTTTCAGCTTTTGGCAATAGTTATTCAAAGTAGTTTGTCATCAGACAAGGACATGGGAGTATGTCATTTTGTATGGTGTAATGCAGGATCAATGCAGTGTTGGTGTGAATAAGACATGATAAAGCTTTCAGATTTGTTATTCAGAATAAAAGTGCAATAACCTAAGCCTTTTGTGCAGTGGCAGTGGACTATTAGTTATGATTGCATGATTTTTCATTTGTGGCATCGTCAGCTTTTCTCAGGGAATATGGGGTCTTGGTAGATTTTTTTGTAATTGCAGATGTGTCTATTTCCCTGTCAAGCTTCCAGTGGTAGACTGAATGGCGGGAGGAGAATAAGCAGTTGTATAGTTGTATTTCCCTGAAACTGTGAAACTGTCTTTACTCTGATGTAGGTTCACAAGTTGTTAATAAAACAACTCATACATCTATTGTAGTTTTGTAACTCCACTGTCACAAGAGGATCTCATTTGAATGAATGCTGTTTATCTTACTGTCAACTGCTGTAGATCCTGACTTCCAAATAGAATAGAATAAGGTATTCATTTATTTATTTATAATATACAAACCTAAATATTATCAGTTGTACCACAGGCACTTACAACATTACACCCTGATGAAAAGAGATAAGGCTGCTTCTTTCACCACAACTGTGGGGCTGCTGAACCTAATACCATAGACAGCAGCCTTACAGACTCTGGAGTCATCCTTTGCTGCTGGCCCTTGCTCTACTCTCTTTTCCCTGATCCATGTTTCCACCACCACCTTTTCCTCCTCTTCCACTGCAGTTGCCAAGAAGCTACTTAAGAAATCTCAGCAGGATTCAGAATCTGGCCCAGAATTTCAGTCGGCTGATGTATTACAGCTGTAGGGAAAATAGTAAGTCAGGGCCTGAGAAACAAGGAAGCGGGGAACTGAGCTCAGTTTTTATGAGCAAACGTTGTCAATTGTCTCCATACTTGCCAGATGGCGTTGCTTAGAGGACTGAATTTACTCTGAGAGCAGGATTGCAAGGCTGCTTAACATTTAAAGATGCAGAGTGGTTCCTTGCAGTTTCGTACTTGTACACATCACACTGCCTGTTTGCAGGTTTATGTGGTTTTGCAAATTATGGGGACAGAAAGTCTGCCTTGTTTTAGTTAATGACACAAGACTTGCACTTAGAACTCAGGGAAGCAATAACCTCTTTTATTATTTATTAAGAAGACAAAATTACACCATTCCCAATATTTTGCAGTCATTTAGGAAAGTTAAAAACAAAAAAACAAAAAACAACAACAACTACAAAACAATATCAACCAGGAGAGATGTAGTTTTCATCAGCTGAAAATGAAATAAAACCTGTTTTCACTGAATTATACATACTTACTTTTCGAGCAGTAAGGAAAGAAACAAGAAGAAAACTGATTTGTCCCATGTAACCCACAGAGGTGAGCTAGGATTACAGAAAGTGCTTTTTGAATAACAGTATCTTCAGTTGACAAGATATGTTTGTACAAGAAAAGAAAAGAAAAGAAAAAAGAAAAGAATAGAAAAGAAAAGAAAAGAAAAGAAAAGAAAAGAAAAAAAAAGGAAAAGAAAAGGAAAGGAAAGGAAAGGAAAGGAAAGGAAAGGAAAGGAAAGGAAAAAAAAAAGAAAAACAAAAAAATAAAGTATGTTAATATTTTTTATTTTTCTATTAATATTTTTAAAAATTTTATATTTCCATGGTCAGAGACAAAAACGGAACCAGAACTGGTAGTCAATTAATTTGCATGCTTCATGATTGCTGGAAGACATTATTAGGCTGCTCATAAAATAACATTATGCAGATAACTGTATATTAAATACATAAATAAAAGAACAAGTGGCTTTTAGGTCATTTGGTTTTTATATATTTACATGTATTTACATCAGTTTTCATGTCCTTGTTTTAAAATTTTGAAATGTTGGCTATTTGAATGAAATGAAAGAGATTAATTCTCATTTGCATATAACCACAATTCATTACCTAAAAATCATAGTTTTACATTAAAAAAAAATAATATTTTTTTTTATAAAAGCTAAATAACTTCAACCATATTATAGAGGTAACCAAAAATTAAAATATGAATACTCCATTCCTCTCTCTTGCTTTTGATCCTTATCAAAATTAAGGGAATTTTCATTCTTTCTAGCAATAGCAGGTTAGGTTGTTGTATTTGGATAAAATTTGATCTAATGACTTATAGTCTCTAGAAGAACTTTTTATTAAAGCATCAACAACAAAACAATAAGCTTCCCACATCCCAACTTCTCAGACTGTGTTGATATCATTAGAAATTAGAATACAAGCCAGCTGTTCATTGTATTTGGTGTCCTTCTGTATGAGTATTTGTTGATTTATATTATTTTTTACTTTGGTGTATTGATCATCTACTAAGTTATGTCAGAAAGCTAGTTGACTAAACAAATAGTTCTGTAATTAAAATGTTTTACTGAAATACCTAAATGCTTTTAAAAACTCCTCCCCCCTTTTTTATTTATTTTTTTTAAGTGGACTGCAGTAGGTTTGGAAAGTTCTCTGAAACCACATCATGTCAGCTGTGATAGTCATCTTCAGTGAACTGTGTTGTTTGTTTGTTTGCTTTTTTGTTGTTGTTTCCCTTTTGTTGCCCTTCCCTCTCTCCCTTCCTTCCTGTGCTATCACTGCACATCTTACAAAGACGGAGAGAACAGATTATTTCATCAGTATTTGAATTACATTTGAATTAGCTGAAGAGAAATACATTTTAACAAAATACTTTTGTAAAAACATGCCCCAAACAGTCCAGTTTACAGTCCCTATTTCCATCAAATTACATGGAAATATTTGGGTTTACTCATAAGCGTAAAGCTTTTGTGGAAAATTATCCTAATGGTGTCAGAACAAGAGGATAATTAAGATTTATTGCCAAACAAGAAATAAACCTTTATTGAAATAAGTCATAGTAAGAGAAGATAAAGTACCCTGTGATTTCAAGTTGGTCAGAAAAGCCAGAAAGTATAGATAAGAACGCTTCTCTAGTTGACATCAGTTGCAGAGAAGCAGTTATAAGCTAAAGGGGGGGGGAAGTTATGGAGGAACAGATAGGAAGAAAAATGCAAGATGCCTGAAGAGGAGAAGCATGACAGAGTAGTAAGACATTTTTAGGATTAGCATATCACAAACCAAATAATATCTCTTTATGTTTCTTAACTTGTGTTGTTTTTTTAATGATCACAAGAAAACTATGGCCTCTTTTTCTCCTAGTTGCATTTATAGATGGGAATTCATCTTGGTCACCATCAAATTAGTCATCCAGCCCAAAATTACTTTAGGTTCTCTCCATAGTCTGTGGCCAAAGAGGGCAATTCCTCCCTTTGTAAGATAGGTATCTTGGATAGGTAGGATGTGTTGTTCTTGGGGAAGTCTGTATCCTGTTAAGTAAGGTAGCACTTAATCCTGGATATGTGCCTTTCATATGGCAAGTATCTGGTGAGATTAGTCTGACTGACAGTGGGAAGACAGCCCTTTCAACCTGCTGTTTAGGACTGAGGTTATAATAAGTATATAAAGAGATGAGGGATGGTTAAGTGTAATAATGGCATGTTTATTTATTTCACATACATATAAATCTCAAAGTTGGGTCATTAAAATAGAGATGTATTTGCCTAGCTTCAGCTAGATTTCCCAGAAAACATTTTTTTTTCTGAAACTCTGTATGTTATGGCATGATGATGAAACCTGATTCAGTAGAAGAACTTGTTCACAGAATCTCCTGATCCAGTTAGTTATTTAATTGCAAATCTGGGAACAACTTGCTGCTGCATATATTCAAATTTTAATTGTCTGCTGAGCACAGATTTTTGTATTATTTCTGAAATTCAGAAGCTCTACTTCAAGGTCATAATTACAGTTAGTCAAGCAGCATATCAAGAGTTTTAAGACAAGTGCACCTTCATGGACTTAGGTGGTAATAGGCTTTAGACCATGTAATTGAAGTAGTAAGCAAGAAAAATTCTCCTAATATTTTGGAGAAACAGAAGTCCATAGATGTCCATAGACAGACCCCTACAGAAAGCTGCCCTAGGTGACTGCCTTCTGCTTTTTCTAGAGCTGGTCCTGGTCCCCAGTGTGAGAAATGCATGGTGCATACTATGCCTGAATTCCCTTCCTTTATGAGCACATGTAACTTCTTTTTCCTATGAGACACACATAGCTTTCACCAGGGATGTCAGAATATCTTTCTCCAACACAGTCCCTACAGAGCCTTGTTAAATTAATTTTCTTCATGGAAGTCTTTCATTAAATCTTGTTTATATTAAAAAACAACTTTCAGGGAAGGAAAAAGAGAACCATCAGTTATTCATGCAACAGCTTTAGTTTGGTTAGAGGAAATGTTCCTGAATCCTTAGAATTGCTCTTGAAAGCTAGCCAGTATGAAGCACTGAAGTAATGTGGAGTTAAATGCAGTTTCAAGTAGCTAGCAAAGAAAGAGCTTACAAAGGACAAATGTCTCCATGCACTTGGAGTACCAGGCAGACAAAAGGAAGAAGGTGACTTTTATCAGACAAAGACCTAAGAACTAAACCTTTGTCATCATATTACAGGCACAATAAAAATGAAATTCATAATATTTTTTCACCTACTTAGCAATTTTCAGAGTAATTTTAACCTGAGGCATATTTTAGATTATTATTTATTTATTTATTTATTTATTTATTTAAAATCTGATATGTCTTTACCTGTCCTTATCTAATATGATTGCTTTTAATTAAGACAGTCTGGTTGTGGACTTGGCAACTGTTACAGTGGGATAAATCACATTCAGGTTCTTAAGCACAGAGCTACAGAGGGGAAGGAGGTGTCACAGTGCCAATTTAGAAACTATGCATAATATTCTGTATTTCCACGTTAGAGCTGGGTGCAATGCCATCTTCTTCTGATACAGGACATGAGCCCAGATTCATCCCATCTAAACAGAGGCACTTATCTGAGACATCTCAACTAGGAGCTTAATGTTGCCTTCTTATCTCATCATTGGAGAGAAGCAAGCACCATGAGAAGATAACTCATCCCACTTAGTATCTGAATGATCTCCTGCAGGTGCCCTTAGCTGGCCCTTTTGGCTATGCAGAGGATGGAGAGCAACTAGTGTGCTAGTTTATGTGCCTTTGGTAGATGTCTGCAGCAAGATGGGGAAATTTTCACCACCCTATTCTGCTGTCTGATTGTATTCTAACTCTTAAGTTAGGTCCTGTGATTTTGCATAGATATGATGGAGAAAGGCAGATAGATAAAGATGAAATCCGCAGCAGCCAATATACTCCACAGAGAATTGTCTCAGCCAAGGACAGTAGTGTGCATCAAAGCCACATTGCTGTTAGTATCTTACGTAGCACAACACTTACAGCTCTTAATCAAGGCATGATGTTCTGCCTTTGCATCGTCCATATAAACATGGACAGTGGATACACTTCCCTACCCCTAATCAGAAGACATACAGCTTCTTTAGGTCCACTTTGAGTTTTCTGAGCCTAGAAGAAAAATCTGTGCATGACTCCAAATCCCAAATGGTGGAAACATGCCAGGGTTTCTTCTGTATGCGAGAGTTCAGACTGTTCTCCCAGGGAGATAACATTTTATGCATTTGTCAGACATCGTAATTTGGTCAGTGTTTCTAAACTCATTACCAACATACTACTCCGGGCTTGAAGAGATGTACAGCAAATTAGGCCTACAGCCAAAAGGGAATTTAGTGTTGCAATGCTGAGGCTTGCAGTGCTAGATGTTTAGGCACATAATCTCCACAGTGGAGTCCAAATCTAAAACTGTCCCTTGGTTTCCTCTGCAATGCAAAAGGAGAAGATTCCTCAAAGTCAGATTCACCACAGATCCACACATTGAACAGAGACCCATATGCATCGTGAGTCTGAGGACTGCAGCGTGGCTACAGTCATTGACTGTAGAATGTTAAAATGACAATGTATATCCTGATAGTTCAGAGTCCAGTGAAGGGTTAAATTCATTTCTGAAGTGGGAGGAGAGAGAATGTTCTTCCTATTTCCTCTGTGTTAGTCTACTTGCCAATGGCACTAGTGATGCTGCTGGCTGAATGCTTTGCCATCTTATTAACAGAGGCATTAATTCTTATTTACTTTGTGCTTTAACAGCAGGGAAAAGCTGAGAGGGTTCTTCCCAGAAAAATAACAGGCAGATGGGATGACGTTGGAAATAAGGCATGAGGAAACAGAAGCTGTGTTTGGTTTGTGTGTGAAGGTGCCATTTCAACGCCTATACAATTGCCACAGCAGTTTTTCAGTGCCAGGAAGAGTGAGTGGGCAGCATTTTGGATGAGGGTGCTCACACAAAGATCACAGGAAAAATGCTGGCAGCAGTTCCCCTCTTTTTGTTTGGGGCTGTGACACAAAGTGGATGTGGTAGGATCAGTATTCAGGAGGGAGTATACAAATAATCCCTTGACTGAAAATAGTTCCACCAAGATATTAGTCATCAAGGGTAGGAACCAAACCACAACATACTGATCGAAGAAAGCTTGGGGCCTTGCCTAATCCAAAAAATGTGAAGCAGTAATAAGAACCAAAGTCTGTCTGCTCTGCTGGTGTGTTCCTAGTGTGCTGTAGTGTATGTCTAGCTTTGCTGTTGTAAATGTCTACATAGACAATGTTGTCTACAGATGAATGTTTTCTGCATTCCTTATATGCCACCTACATTGTAAAGCATTACAGTAAAGACTACTGCATTTTGCTATGGCAAACAGAAGCTGTTTTATAAGTCTTTCTGATGTTTTATTTAACAATTTAAGTTTTAAAGTGCCAGCATCTTAGAGAAGTTGCCTTTACCTAGAAGAAATAAAGCCTGCACCTTTAGCTCAAGGTGCAATCACCTTCTGTAATGCAATCAAGAGGGAAAAAAAAACACAAACAACTTAGTAAAAGAAAAATTCTGTAAAGCCCATGCTTGTCTGTTTGTAAGAGTCTGTTTGACTCAGAAGAATAATTCAGATGTGGGTTAATTTTCACATGAACTTTTTGCCATGCTGCTCCCAGATACCCAAACCTAGACTTGAGTCTGTAAGACTTGAGTCTGTATCTGCTACTTCTTGAACAAGAGATCTAGATACAAGGCAGCTGTGCAAAGGCTGTGCAGCACTTTCCTTTCTTTTTCAAAGGAAATGTGTGACCTTGCTTTGCATACTTGAATTCATACTCTACATGCCTATGTGCAGAAAGAGATTTTGCAATTAGTTAAGTGTGGAATTTATCTCTGGAAGAATAACTTCACTGTGTCCCAATGACTGACAGCAAATCTGTATCCCCCAAGCCCGAAGAAGATACAAAAAACATCTAATCTGTATTGGTAGGTAGAAATCAGGTTCAAAGCCTTTCTTTTCTGACTTTAACTGGTCTAATGGACAAAGCATAAACAGGGCATGTTGAGTAGCCAGGTTTTGATATTATCAACGTTTGCTTTTCCTTAAGGAAACCTGGAAAATACAATCTAGATGAGATCATAATTTGCATCTACTCAACTGATATGTATATTAACAGTATTTATTTGATTGTTGCTGTCAAACTGGGAGACCATTTCAGATCAGTCCCAAGGTGTCTCTTTTGAACTGAAATAACTCCATCATTTCTATTCTGAAGTGGAAATGTACATTCTGTAGAGATAAACAGAAAAAAAAAGTCTCAATATTAAAGAGCCATCCTTATCTGTCTCAGTGTAATACATAGTTGCAAATGCTTCTTAAAAAGCTTTATTACATTCTCAATGTCTGCAACATGTGACAAATTAATCCCCCAAAAAGCATTTCAATAATAAAAACAGGAGCACAAATTATAGGACTAATGCAAATATAAATGTCTTGTTTCATTCTTTGAGATTTATGTAAATCTGATTGAGATCTTGCTATAAAGCTTGTTTGGGCCATGAAAGGTAGTGTCCTATCCTGACAATACAAGAAGTAATGAAGTGAATACTGGCATGGAGGGAGGAAGAATATTTGAAAGTCATTGCTTATTTCACTGTTGTTGGAAAAAAGTAGCAATTTATTCCTCATTACCCCCCCACCCCCGCAAAAAAAAAAAGAAAAAAAAAAAAAAAAAATAAAGGGTACAGGTGTTGATTAAATGATTCTTTCTTTCAAAAATTTCAGAACTGCATTAATCCCAGGTTTTGGAAATACTTGCATTTTAAATGGGAATTAACAATCATCAAGAGTGAGATTCTTGACTTAGCTCACGTGTTTATTTCAGTCTGGGGGAAGGAGCTCTCAATTGCTCCTTTTCTTTCAAATAATTTCTGATTTTTATTGGTGAAAATGAGAAGAGATTATAACCTCTAAGAGCAGCCCATACGGTTTTCATTTCTATGGGAATGACATAGCAAATGTCGCTTTCACAACACTTTTCACTGAATTAACCCTTTCTCTAAATAGTGATTTCTGTGAGAATTATCCAGAATAACAAGTTTTTTTTAAAAAAGGTACATACAAGTTGTTTTTTCAGAAAGAGGTAAAAGTCAACACTTCCTACTAAAAAAATATTCCGTATCAGTGATAGTTTATGTTTCCTGCAATTGCACCAGCTGCTGCTGGCTGACACTGATTGTACCCAAATATATTTCAGTCTCATGTTGCTTGTGTTAGTTGTGTAGTTATTTATTTATGCATTTTTAAGAAGAAAACTTAAAATTGAGTTGGGATTATAATATATTTGTTTTAAAAACAATTTTTCTTGCTGTTCAGATGAAAAATATATTTTAGTGGTGCAGATAGTGGAAAAAATTGCTGGTGTCAGAAGAGACTGTTATAGCTGCAGCGCTGATATGGAAGGGAGACTGTTACTTGGTGTTCTACGGTTTTTATCTCTATTAACTGAGTGTTACTGAGCAATGAAATGGACTAATAGTAAGTGAAAAATAACTTCCTACCAAATTAAGAAAGATTTTAATTAAAAAAAAAAAAAAGAAACAATTTGGTTACAAATATTTAAACATAGCCAAGATAAGTGTTTTATCTGAACACCTCAAATAGATGTGGATACTGCTTCAACCCACAAATTCCAATCTCTTATTGGTAATTTACACATCATCTAAAATAACTTTAATGTATCTTTTACATAAAGATATTAACTCTGTCATATAGGTCATCTCTTGATATTAGCTTCATCTTACAGTCAGTTATTTGAAAAATATTAATTTTCCTCTTTCTTTAATCAGAGTTTTTTTACACCTTTGGAAAAATATTTGAAGTATATTCAGCCATCATGCCCCATTGGTCTACAATAAGTTTGATTGGCAAACTGTTTATTGCCAAAAAGATGCCCACATTTATAAGGCTGTAACAGCAGCTAATAGATTTATTTTCCTTTAAGCAATAACTAAGTAAATTAAATGATCATTTGTGTACATAAATGTCTATATATCTCTCTAAGTTACAGATTTAACATTAACATCTACTTGCCTTACACTGCTTATGCTTGGTGTTATCAAATGTATGTTTATCATTCAAGACTTAATAATTTATCTTGAATAAGACCTAAGTCTTATTTGAATAAGACCTAAGTCTTATCTTGAATAAGACCTAAGTAAGTGCAGCCAGCTTGCTGCCTTATTATTAGCATAGCTTTCAGTTAGATTCAGTGCAGAAAGGGGATGTACCTCGGAGTGATAGAAAAGATCTAGGGAACATTGACAATTTAGGAAGTCACAGGGAAATATATGAATTGTCCCGAATGTCCTGAAGGAATTTGGAAGGGCTCCTCTGAAAAGGTGATGCGACTGATAACCCAGCTGAAGTGCCTCTACACCAATGCACACAGCATGAGAAACAAGGAGGAGGAGCTGGAAATCACAGTGCAATTAGAAATTAGAAATTAGAAAAGTGCAATTAGAAAACTTGGACTTAATTGCTATCACAGAAACATGGTGGGACGAATCACACAACTGGAACACTGGAATTGAGGGCTACAAGCTTTGCAAAAGAGATAGGCAGGGAAGGAAGGGTGAGGGTGTTGCCCTCCATGTTAGGGAATGGACTGATTGCAATGAGCTACCTCTGAGAAACAGCCACGGACAGGCTGAGAGCTTGTGGATGAAAGAATGAAACTATGGGCAGCTTGTGTCCGGGGTCTAGTACAGGCTGCCTGATCGAGACGCCTGGAGTGCATTGAGGATAACATCCTGGTCTGGGTATTAGACAAACAGAGCAGAGTAGAAGAGTTACTGGACCTGGTGCTCATCACTGCAGATGAACTCATTAAAGAGGTTAAGACTGGATGCATTCTGGGCTGCAGTGACCAGGCCCTGGCTGAGTTTGTGATCTGGAGGAATATGGACCTGACAAAGAGCAAAGACAGGACCCTGAACTTCCAAAGAGTGAACTTCCAGCTGTTTAAAGATCTAGTGGATGAGATCTGCAGGATACTGTCCTTAGGGACAAAGGAGCTGAACAGAGCTAACAACTATTTAAAGATGTTTTTCTTAGAGCAGAAAAACTCTACATGCCCTTGTGTAAGAAATCAAGCAGGGAGCACAGGAAACTGGGATGGCTGAGCAAAGACCTGATGGTCCATCTGAGACAGAAGAAAGAAATGCACAGGCAGTGGAAGCAGGGACATGTGGCCTGGGAAGAGTACAGGGACATTGTCCTGATGTGCAGGGTGTCCTTCAGGAGTGTGTCCTGGGATGGGTACTGTTTAATATCTTCATCAATGAGACAGAAAGTGGGAATGGGTGCACCCTTGGCAAGTTTGCAAATGACACTAAGCTGAGTGGTGCAGTTGATACAACAGAAGGAAGGGATGTCATCCAAAGGAACCTGGACAAACTTGAGTGGGCCAATATGAACCTAATGAGGTTCATCGAGTCCAAGTGCAAGGTGCTGCACCTGGGTCTGGGCAATTCCAGACATGAGCACAGACTGGGAGAAGAACCCAAGGAGAGCAGCCCTGCAGAGAAGGACCTGGGGGCTCTGGTGGACAAAAAGCTTGACATGAGCCAGCAGTGTGTGCTTGCAGCCCAGCAGGCCAACTGCGTCCTGGGCTGCACCAACAGAGGGGTGGGCAGCAGGGGAGGGAGGGGATTGTGCCCCTCTGCTCTGCCCTTGTGAGGCCCCACCTGGAGTGCTGTGTCCTGGTCTGGGGCCCCCAGCACAAGAAGGGTGTGGGGCTGTTAGAGCGGGTCCAGAGGAGGGCCATGAATCACAGAATGAAGATGACCAGAGGGCTGGAGCAGGTGCAGAAGAAAGCTCTCTCAGCCTTTCTTCGTACTATGAAGAAAGGCTGAGAGAGCTGGAGATATTCAGCCTGGAGGAGGTACCAGGGAGAACTCATTGCAGTCTTTCAGTAAAGGAGACTTATATAAAAGAAGTAGAGAGATGATGTAAAAAAGATGTAGAGATCCTTCAAGCTAAAAGAGGGTAGATTTAGATTAGATATTAGGAGGAAATGAGTTACTTGGAGAGTGGTGATGCCCTAGAACAGGCTGCTCAGAGAATGGGATGCCCCGTCCCTGGAAATGTTCAAGGCCAGGCTGGACAGTGCTTTGAGTGACCTGATCTGGTGGGTGCTGTCCCTGCCCATTGCAGAGGGGTTGGAACTGGATGATCTTAAAGGTCACTTTCAACCTAAGCCATTTTATTATTCTATGAGTATGTAACAGCATGTATTTAAATAAAACAAGTCTGAGCATACCTCATATAATTCCATTAGTACTAAATTTATAATATATGGCTTCAAAGTTAATATATCTGAGAGTATTATTAGGCCTTGTGAGTACTTTTATTTTATTTTTATAAAGTTCCTTGATTAAGTTAAGGGTCAAGGGTTCTTTTGATTCATCAGCGAGTTACTTGTTCTCAAGATATCTATCTTAACACTTTCCAAAGCATGATACCATATGAAAATAAGGGGTCACAAGTATGAAGCTTGTGCCTGAAGGGATTCCAGTCTGTTTTGACAGTACACAATCTAAGGATCATAACTTAATATATGCTTTTATGTTGATATTGCATATTTATATGATAGATGCTGTGCTCTAGTCATCAGAGTCAAGAGACAATAATTTGTGATGTCTCTTTTTTCAAGTACCCAATTCTCTGTTACTGAAGAGTGCATGATTCCTCACATAGTCCAGCGCATTTTATTTTGGAAAAAAGATCCGGAAGTTACTTGGTTATGATAGAAAAAGTTACTCTGGTAGGGAATGTCACATTTCTGGAAAGTTTGAAAGTATATGTGTTAACATAAATTGGAATAGAATGTGTCTTAAGATATTTTAATTTCCAAATTTTATGCAGTTCTGCTGTTACTGTGCTATGATTTCTCCAAGACTCAGACTCTGAAAACAGGACTATAACTGGACCAGTGTAATCAGAAGAAAAAAAATAAAGGAAAAAGGTTATCAAATTTCAAGTTTGCTGTGCACATTAAAGAATAAATAATTTCCATTGTAGTAATATATTTGGGTTTTCATACGCTATGTGGTAATGACACTTATGAAATAATATTCAGAACAATAACCACTTCAACTTTTCCTGAAAGTGGTTTTGTTTGTGGGAGGGACAAGCAGGGCTGATCGTAACAGATAAAATAAGTAAGAGTCAGGTATGACATTTTTTAAAATGCTGGGAGAAGAGATAACACGACTGAAACTTGCAAAATACTCAGTTTTGACAGTAGAAAAATGTAGTGAAGGTACAACAAGAAGTTCTGAAAAACTTCTGTTCTAAAATAAGTTTAGTAATCTTGCACATATTTTTGTAGAGGTGCATTATTTACAGATTATTTACAGCCTGCCACTTCATACATTTAAATAAATAAATAAATAAGCAGTTCTTGGGAAACTTGCTTGAAAAGAGTCACAATCTCTGTATATTGCCTACACAATGGTATAGCTGAAGTTCATTTGGTGTCCAAACATGAACATGAGTATTTTCAAAAATCAGGAAACGTTACTGATACAAATACTCAGTTATTGGCCTGCTAGAAGTCATAAAATGCCTATATAAATCATTGAGAATACAATAAAATATGAGCAATTTTACAATAAAAAACTGTATTTTTAAAATATTGTAAACATTATATATATTTATAATATATAAAATTCAGAATTACAGTTTTACGATATAAAATTGTATTTGCAGAGTTTTTAAATAACTCTGCTGATAGTGCTTAGAATCATTTGGACTTCTTATGAGGTAAATCAACATGAATATGAGTTTCCCTGGCAAAGAAAAACAACAGCATTCTCAGTTTTCTAGGATTTTCTCTTAGTTTGTTCCTTCTTTTGGGCAGAGGCTGATGTGTGCTCTGCCATGTAAGTCCCAGACTGAGAACAGCACTTGAATGCATGGGACAACCTTAAGAAGATGCCATGGCTCTTCATGTGTTTTTAGGTGAGAGTATGTGTGTGTTTGTACTGTACCACAACCATAATGATTTTGTGACATCTGTTTCTGTGAGAAAGTACTTTAAAAATGAGACTCCCGAGTACTTCAGGTGAAATGCTGGTATTTCCTTCCTTAGATAAAAGGATTCCTTTGTATGCATACAGAAGCAACTCAGTCTCCAGTTGGGCAGTCAAATACTGAATGCTGTTTTATTTCTACTAATATATTTAGAATGTAACTGTTCTGTTTCACAGAGCTGTGAGATTGCTTGTTTTTGAAGTGCTTGCTCATAACATGATAACTTTAAAACTTTTTCATTTTTCCCTAAACTCAATTCCAATGAGACTAGTGATTAATCAGAGGGTGCCTCATAGGAACAATGACAGCGTCTTCATAAGAGATTCCTAAATGGTACCTGGCAAGGTAGTAATTCTCATACGTGCAAACAGAATCAGTTCACAGTCTCTGTTAGTCAAAGAGAGAATTTGTTTCTGAATGATAGACAATGAATTTATGTAGCAAAACATGTTCAGTACAGTTCAATACAATGTATGTTCCACAGTTATTTAAGTAATTGTATTGCTGGTGCTGTGCAGTTTGCTTCAAAGTTACCTGTTCTGCCAGGGATATGCAGGGACTGCTACATAAAACTGAATCATAGCACCGTGTCTCAACTCGTGACAGCGAGAACCACCAAAATAGAAAGCAGACATTGTTCACACCCCATTTCCTGAAGTGTTTGCAATGAGCTATGCCTAGTTTCTGTTTATCTTAGGGTAACTCACCTAAGCGTTGCTGACCAACATCTATTTTGAGGTACGCTGAGTTCTGCTGTGCTAAATAGGAGGTGAGGCTACAGAAAAAGTACACTGTCTAAACTGTAAAATCTCTTGCTGCAGTAGAAAGGTGTACTGGAAGCTCATGGCCAGTTAGAAAGAGTTAAAAACAACAACAACAAGAACAACAAAATTTCACCTGCCTGAAGTGCACTGTACTAGATGCATTAATGTCAACTTAATCTAGTGATGCAGTCATGATATGGTGGAAATCCTGTGCCTTAATGTGACTGCACTTGGTATCCTTTCTGAATTTGAGGCACAGCCTGGGCATGCTGACTCCTTTTGCTTTGCTAGGCACAGTACAATCACATACTGTTTTGGAAAGTAAAAAAAAAAAAACATCTTTAAAGTACATTTCAATAATATGGATGAATATCAAGCCAGATTTTCTATAAGGTCTCTAAAAGGAAGCTTGAGAAGATGTCTAGAACCAGTCAACAGAAGAATTTACTGTGCAAAAGTTTCCCATGACTGTGGAGGTTTTGGATTTGCCAGATTTATCAGCCGTTTGCATTGGTTAGAGCACGTCATGATCGCTGTCCTCTGCTATGGTTACAGCAATGACTTGTGACTTCTGTCTTGCCCTCAATATGTTCCTTAGGTTATACATTTTAAGTAAGGAAACAGAGAAGCTGCATTTAAGGAAGTAATGTAGAGCTGTGGAACTCCCCTGGAAGATTGCAGGTTAGGCAGAAGTCAACTTACAGTCATCTGTGTAATTTACATGCACTGCTTCAAGTGGGCTGTTCATTTTTTCTAAGTAGGACAAAGGCAAATGTAAAAATAGGATCTGAATTTATGACCCAGAAAACCAGGATGGTTAGTAATGCAATCTTTGAAGCAATTGTGTACGTGTTAAGTGGGTCATATAAATTTGTGGTATGACAGTTCATACAAGGAAGTTATAAACAGATGGCAGGAGGAAATAACATAAGAACTGACAAATCAGAGGCAATGTAGACAGAAAGATGACCTTTTGATTTTGTTTTTCCTTTTCTTTCTCTCTTTCTCACTCTTTCTCTCTCTCTTTAACCTTTTCTTCTTTTATATATATTTATGTATATATATATAGAGAGAGAGAAATATATATATATATATATAGAAAAATAATATATATACATGTAGAAAAATAGTTCCAAATCCCATACTTTGATTTCATTAATGGAGAAAATGGAAAATGCAGTGACTGATTTTCACATCTTTACTTATAGTAGATTCATTTCAGTCATAGCAAGCTTAGCAGGGAAATAGGAATTTTATCTGGCTGGTAGGAAGAATACCTACCAGGTATTCAGGGGAGTTCAGGTTCAGGGAGTTTAATGGGAACAGCCCATTCAGCAGAAAAGTAATCTTTGATGTGTAGGTACAGTAGTTCAGTGCTCTGACACTACATTTGCTGGACTGGAGACAGGGAATGTGAGTTGTGCTGAGATCTTGGATGTTCCTGATACTTCAGAGTGGCTTACAAAGAAGAAAATAGACGGTATGAACCTGTATCTTCTTTTATCTTCAGGGATGGCTAAATCTGTAGGAATGTTTATTCCTATACACCTAAGAACAAAAATTGGGCTTTTGAGTTGTATTTGCACTGTGATGCTATAGAAGGGACTGATTTTAACATAATTTAAATACACCAAAACATCTAGTCATTATAAAATTTCTGTTTCAACTAATGGAATTAATTACTTTACAGCTAGCAAATTGATATTTGATCTCCAGTTCCAATAGTAAGAGGATTTTAATTCTTCCTCTTGTATGGAATGATGAACTAATATTCCTAATAGTTTTGTCGCAGAGGCAGCTGCACTTTTTTTTTTTTTTTTTTTTTTTTTTTTGACAAAGCATTCCATCATTCATTTGCATTCATTTCCATAAAGATCTACCATAATCTAAATGTGGCTTTAATCAGTTTGGAAAACCACACCAGCCAGTAGGTTTATCTTCTGCCACAGCATTTTACAGCAGGCTTATGTAAGAGTTCTCAGGTTTTATAAAAACAAGATACTCATAATTGCACAGGAAATAATTAGGAGTTCCAAGATGCCTGAAACTTTTGAAATGCTATTTAAAAATTTAGATCTTTCATATGAGGCATTTTAAAGCTTTTTTTTTTTTTTTTTTTTTTTTTTAAAGTAGCACTGAAAAATACTTCATTTGAGAATAAGCAATAAGGAAGTGAATAAAAGAGCCCCACTTTCTCAGTTGTGGTGTCCTAAAACAGTTTGAGGTATTGATGATTTCACTTAATTGTTCTTTGGGGATGAAGCTCACCCTGCTGAAAAGAGCCAGTGCAAGACCATATCTTACTTAGCTTCTATATATGTGCACACATTTTGTGCTGGCCTATTGCTGAGTAGAATTATGTCCCCATCCTCAGACTTCTGTTATTCTATTAATCTTCTATCACTGGCTTCCCTTGTCCAAAGTAACCTCTTTGTCCTTTTCTACCAATACTGGATCGGTTGCGTTTCTTGACTCAGACAGAGGCTCCATTTTGTACTTGGCCCAAAGCTCCACATAACTTAGGTCCTATCCCTACTACACATCATAGCACATGGCGTGTGCACCTGAGCTAATGAAGCCCTGGAATCAGGAGCAGGATGGCCGTGTCAGCACCGTGCTGCCAAGCTCATTACCTGGGTGTGGCATCACACGGATGCTGCTATCCTGTTTCCAAGACACGAGCTGGTAACCTGGCACTCTGCTGTGCCATGCAGACAGACCAGTTTGGATATGTGCTAGCTCAGGATCTCTGCTTTGCACACCCTTGCACAATACAGACATGCTTTCTGATTCTGTTCAAAGGGCTCTGCCCATCCCTACCTCTACACAGCCCTTACTGTTAAAATCACGCTGATGTTACCATTTGGTAATTATGACATTGTTCACTTAGGTGCAAGTAAGAATTGGAATACAGTATGTTGTTTTTACTTGTGCACATTCTCAGTTGAGCATAATACACTGAGGTGTCATGGACATTCAGCCCTCACGGTGTTCCTGGCTTAGCCATGCCTCATAAAAGCTTTTATATAACACAACTTCAAAAAGAGAGAACGTTACTAGATTACGCACCAAAGTGATTCATCTCAGGTGCAGATCTTTGTGCAAAAGCCAAGCCAATTGTGTTATGACATAATTTCTTATTTGCAGAACTATTTACGTGTTATTACAAATCTTGTTGTTACAGCACTGACAATTATCCTGGCCAGTCTGTCCGGGCTGTTTGGTACTATGAAGTGCCAAGCAGAGACCTGTAAGAAGCATTTATTTTTCATATGAACAATGTTACCTTTAGGTAGAGAATCTCTATATTGTTTCTCATGTTAACAGAAAGCAAGCAAGATAGGAAAGTGAAATTTTCAAAAACAGTGGAAAGTCATCTTGATAGCTCCTGCAGCCTGAGTCCTGTGAGCTGGAGCTGCTGAACAACTCCTGGCAACCAACCCTTTCTTCCTTCAGATGCAATGAAATATGTCTGATGGGACAGATTGGGTGGTATAGTTGTAGATGGGGAGATAATTCCAGACTTCACCAGTTTACTCCTTCAGAGTGCAGCATCATGCGACTGTGTGATTTATTGGCTACTGTAATATATGAAGCAGGATGATTGTGTCCTTGCCTCTCTCCTTGTCTAGGCTGTATGGAATTGCAGGGAGTGGAAGAAAGGATTGAAGTGATATATAGAAGGTGTACAGTGGAACAAGGGTGGGAAAATCGCTTGAAACTGAAGAACCTAACCCACATCTGGGATGACCATAGCTGCACAGCGCAGTTTGAAACCTGAGTTGTAGGGAACCGCTGTTTCCTCTGAAATAAATATGTATGTCCGTGATCTAGATCTACACATTTTATTGACTTTGTTAACCTGAAGTAGTTCTACTTTTTCTCCTTCTCTTTATCCTGCATTCTTTCTTCATTTTTTCTTCTCTGTTCTCCACCCCCCACTCACTCACTACACAGTTAAATCAGTTAAGGAGAGGCCTGTGCTATTGTTTGGAGTGTAATTTAGAACTGACTTTAAAGATAGCCTTGAACAGGCTTCGTTATAGAACATATCTATTCACAGGAACACAGGCTTAGGTACAGGCCAATTTCCCTGCAAAGAAAGGGTAAAAGCAGCGAGTGAATTTGTGGTGAGCTTTGCCAGTTCCCTTCAGGTATGACAATCAAGTCTTTTAAACATAGCACACCCAACCCTAGGGCAAAACTCTTGAGCATAACGATTACAAATGATTAAATGGATGGCAGTTACTCCTTATGTATAGTAAAAGATTTTGGTAAGCATACCATATATTTCACAAGGTCATTCATGACCTATTCCTATGATGTAAACCTAAAGGAGGAACAACAATGTCCTAAAGCCAACCCAGAGACTGTGACTGCACAGTGTCCCAGAATGCAAGCAGTCAGAGAGCAAAGTCATCAGCACAAGTCTGGGGACTTCCCCACCCAGAAGGCAAACGTTGCAGCAGAAATTACGACTTTCACTTCTTATGTGCAACACGCACTTTAGGACAAGCACATGACTAGGCATCATGTGCGCTTTTTACATAGGCACAGAAAAAAATAGACATCTCATTAAAATGGACCTTAATCTACCAGAGTGTTTTCTTTATCTGATTATTTTTTCTCAAATTCCTTTCTGTGCTGCTAGATTACTTTAACATTTAGAAAATGTGAGCACATTTTTTTGTTTTTCTGTTTTGCGGCATAGAGATGGTGAAAGTTAGCCCTTGGCTGAATCCTTGTGCCAGCCATGACTCTAGGGAGGCATTACAGGAATGCCAGAACTGACTTGGCAAGTGGACCATGCAGTTTTCACTGCATGAAACTGATAAAAACCTAGTCATTGTTCCACAGAGTATAAGATATGAAAGAAACTGTTTAAAAACAAAGAAATGGGAAGGGGAAGAAATAAATATTGGAAAAGAAAAAGTATATTGAAATTTTAAGGATGGTGTTAAATCATAAAGTGGAAAAGGGTCTCCATAAATACCCCTGAAAATAATCTTTGCATATAATTTGCAATTCAAGGTCTGTTGAATTTAATGGAATCCAAAAGCTCTAGACGTTACATTATAACATTTGGACCAGTTCTGTAGCCAGCGTTAATCAGTTTAAGTCTTCTAGCTTTAACTGTGCTATGTCCTTTTTCTGTAGCTGAGAATTTTGGGTTAGATCCAGTATGAAATTAAGGTACCCACAGATATGGTGCCAAAGTAGCTAACTTCATCATCTGGGTCCCACAGTCGTATTCTGGATGCAGACGTACTTAGGTTCTCAAACTTCCTGCATGATGTGTGGGAACAGCCAGGTGCCTGAGAACACTTCCTCAAGCTCCATAAACTGCTGAGAACTAGCCAAAAGAAAATATTTAAGCACAAGGGCATGCTCCCTGTGTGTGTGTGTGGCAGGGGTGGGTTTGTTCACCGTAAAAACTGGACTTAATGATTCATTTCTTCCCCAGTTTTTCTTCTGACACAAGCTTTTCACTGGACTATGTACTTGATTTATTTTTTATTATACACACACCACATTGAGTTTAAATGAACGGTAAAAGTTTAGAGATCTTCTTTTATTTAAAAGGAAAGCCCTGTTGATAGTACAGAAACAATTAGGGAAAAAGTATTATAAAGAACTGGGTCCAGGGATTCTTACAGGTAAATATACCCCTTGAGAGGTTTAGCATGAGAGAAAACTGCATGAAAATGTTAACTGGTGACTCAGTACTTTCTGTGTGTCTTCCATCCTTTGCCATCGTAGTTGAAATTCAAGTTAAATGACAAATAGTACTTCAGTTGTGTGACACAATCTTCAGCATTAGCCCACACCCTGGAATAGCATGTACGCTTGCAGACATCTATATGCATATGGGCAGAAGTATGCCAGTCAAGCATGATAGGTACCGGCACTGTGCCTGGCTTAAGTCAGTACTAATATTAAATTGGTGATATTTATTTATTTATTTTTAATCTCCTAACAGCAGTGTGGGATGGATGTGGCATGCAGGAAGACGAGCTAACAGCATGGCAAACAAGGATATTGCGAGTGCATTCCAGACCTGGATTCATGGAGTCACAGAGTTCCTGTCCTTAATCCTCTTGCTTTATAAGGTGGTCATGGGAAGGTTCACACATGAATCATGCATGGCCTCATCCTTACTTATCTGTAGGTGGCCCTTCTGAGGGCATTACAGTTATTGCAGCAAAGGCCTCACCTGAGAGGGAAGAGGATTCTTTGGCAGTGTGAATCCTACCGTACAACCCAGTATACTGACTTTTATGGAGAAAGGAAAAGGAGCCTGTTTGACAAATAGAACATATAGCCAAGTGTGTGTCATGCTGGATTCAAATCAATTGGCTTGACTGGAAAAAGGATTATTTTGCAATATAGTAAAACAGCTGTCAGGGTTTATGGTCGCTTTTCCACATGGTACTGCAGAAATGCAAGCTGCACTGCAACACCCTTGAGGTCTCCCCTAGGTATGCTCTAGTTTTATACATATGGCAAAAAAACATTCTGATTACTCCTCAAATTTATGGGCCTAGTCTGTCCTAATGTCACTTGTTTAAGACCTCCTGCAGTGGCCTTATGCAAAAGTGCTATTTTGCAGTGAATATGTGCTCCCTAGAATCTGGCTATAGTCTCCTACTTCTGCAGAATCCTGTTGTGTGATGGTAGCAGCAAAATCTCCCACAGGTTCCTGGGAACAGAACATTTCAGGATGTACAAGCAATTGGTCTGACTGGGACATGACACTTATTAATCCATTTGCTGTGGGTCCAACTCTAATGCTACATAATGCTCAGGGCAACAAACGAGCTAGAAAGCAAGAATTCATTAAAAATGAACAAGATATTAGAAGATCACCCTCATGATGCTCAGTGTAAGCACTGCAAGACTGGAAAAGTAGACTTCCTTCGTAGGGAAGGCTATGCAGACTAGCACTGCCTTAGCTGCCTTTTGGAGGGTGACACTTAACACTGACCACTAATAACTGCCAATTCATGTCTAAATGCAGTTGTAATTCTACAGACTATCTCATATTTGGAATTGAACTATTGGAACTGGAACCGTTTTTAAGGCCTTACTATCTATGCAGGATCTTGAGTATGGAGATATTTAATTAATTTATTGTTGTTGTTGTTGTTGTCATTGTTATTATTATTATTTGGAGGTTTAGAAATATATATCTTTTGCTTCAGTCAAGAGGCTCCATAAAAAACAAACGTTTTGGCACTTCCCTATCTGCACTCTTGCTCACAACAGAGTTTAGGAGGGTGTTAGACACCCAGCCACAAGAAGGAGCATGCTTCCATGCACTTCCATGCATACCATGCACTGATACTTCATTTTGATGTCGTGTGAACTAGAAAAGATTCCAGGCTTGATCAGTGCTGGAAAAGATGCTGCCTGGATACTTTCTTGGAAGTAGGTGCCCAAATGCTGCCTAAAGGAATTCTTGGTCTGTTATAGGCAGCTCTGATCTTGCCCATTCAGTGTGTAAGATGACCCTAGGTGAGATTACAATGATCAAAATATACCAGCCCAAGGTATGGCTTCTAGTTTTCTGTGCCTGGGTGGGAAATCCAGAGAGGGACACTCAGTCACCATTTGTCACAGGCCAGGTAGGTAGCTGCAAAAGGTAGCAACCTACTGGTGGTTCATCAGTGCCTTCCTTACCTACCCTGAGCAGTATGGGCTACTTCCACCATAGGTTTTCTACAGGGGCAACAACATTGTTGATCTTGTGCTTGTGTTTCTTTTGTGCACTTGTGTTTCTTTCTGCCTGGATCATACCCATAAACCTCATCAGCATTGTTTTCATCACTAACCCCTCTTAGGGTGTAGAAGTGTTGCTGGAAGACCGCTGAGCATCATTCCCTAAATGCCTGAGCTGAAAGGCCCATATTAAATCAAATATGCAAAATACTTCAGCTTGACCTTTGAAAACCAGAGCAGCAGGCTTCATTGCTAGAGGCTACAGGACCTACTTTGCAGGTTAGCAGGGAGCTTGAGTTACGGTTACGAGATAAATATAACTGCAAACAAACCAGTTCAGATAGTTTTCCTTCGTTCACAGGCTTGCTTGCAAGTTCAGAGAATCTCTTCAAAAGCAACAAAAGTTTGGAATAGAATAGGAAAATACCCACCCAAACTATCACTAAGAGATTTTGTTTTTCCTATGCAGGTGTAAAATATCCTGTAAAATATGAATTACTTTAGATTAAGTGAAATTCACTTTAGATTAAGTGAAACATTATCCTAGTTATGCTTATTAAAACTAACAAATCACCACAACCAACAACAAAAACAGCTCTTCAATTCTTCCATTGAAAAATATAGATTTCAAATATAATTTTAATTTTCAAAACATTTCAAAACCTGAAGTATTGGCTTTCTTGCCCATTCTCTAACTTTCAGCCTTGAATTAGGTTTTCTTCATCACCATAACCACAAAAAACTACAAATAAAATAGCTATGAACTGTGGCATTTCTGGTTTGCCACTCCTCTTTAGATTCCACAGCTTTCTTCCTAGTCACTTTCTTCACTGACTCTGTGAATATATACATCTCCTAAACTCATTCATTTGCTCAGGATAGTTGTCTTGCACATGAAAGAATAGATTTTCAGTATGTCTCACAGTCGTAACTAGATCCAAGTTTTCAAGAGAACAAAGCACACAGGGAGTCTTCAACTTTTTTTTTTTTTTTTTTTTTGTAAAAAAGGAACTGAATTCTTGGGGTGCTGTGGCCCTGACTGGTGCTGGGGAACAGAGGAAGATGTAAATAAGTACCTCTGAAGATAGAAACTAGATGGGACTTGCCCACATTACAACTATACAAACATACAATGCATGGTTGCTGGATAATGATTTCAACAAACAGTAAAGCAATGAAATGATTCAGGCTTACTGACACTGTAAAAATGAAGGTGCCACAACTGGTTTTGCTATAGACACTGTCTGTAATTTTGGCCAGGTCACCTCTGGTCATGCCTTCGTGGGCAGGTGGTTATGGACAGTAGGAGTTATACATAAATATGCATTTACAAATCCAAGCAGGTTGTTTATCATTAAGCTTTAGGGCCTAAAAATATTTAGAAAGTCTTTTCCCTTAACCTATCAGCAATAATATCACTTCTTTCTCCTTAGCCTTGGTCCATGCCCAAAAAAGGGGAACAAAGGTGGTGAAGAGCCTAGAGAACAAGTTGTACATGGATCAACTTAGGGATCTGAGATTGTTTAGCCTGGAGAAAAGGAGGCTCAGGGGAGACCTTATCATGCTTTATAATTATCTCAAAGGAAGCTATAGCAAGGTGGGGATTGGGCTCCTCTCCCAAACAGCAATTGACAAGGCAGGGGGGAATGGCCTAAAGTTGTGCCAGAGGAGGTTTAGGTTGGCTATTAGGATAAATTTCATTACTGAAAGAGTTGTGGGGCATTGGAATACGCTGCCCAGGGAAATGGTTGACTCAGCATCCCTGGAGGTCTTCAAGAAATGTGTAGATGTAGAACTTAGTAGCATGGCTTGGTGGTGGACTTGTCAGTACTAAAGGTTGGACTAGATGATCTTAGAGGGCTTTTCTGACCTGAATGATTCTGTGATTCTGTGTTGTCTGCTTAGATTGACAGTTCCTCAAGGCAGGAACTACTGCTTGAATTGCAACAAAAGCCAAGGGATTTCAGTTAATGACTTGAGGCCTTTTGATAATATAAAGCATTGCCAGCACTAGCAAAGAGATACAAACAGCTGTGGAAAAAGTATAGGGCTTTCTTGCTGCAGGGACCTTTTTATTGTATTTTTCATTCCTATCTTTGAAGAAATGACCTTTTACCTTTTCAGAGATATGGAAATAGGGCACTGACAATAGCAATAGCAGTGTTATTTTATGCTGCTTGACATTTTCAATGGTGTTTCATTGCTTTACTTTTTAAACAAAAGCAATAATTCCTATATGGAGTTGCTGATAAGGCAGATCTATTTTCAGTAAATGCATTGATCTTATATATGTCCTTTCTTTCAAAATCTTTTGAACTTTTATGGAAACTTTTGTGCTTTAATCATTACTTGATTCTTTGGATTTTATTATTTGATTTGCCTTTCAGATAGCTTCAATGCTGGTTCTCCCCATAATGATAAAACTGCTCCCTGTTACACTGTGAAGGCTGATCTGACTGAACAGGGTAGCAGCAGAAACACCCTTGGTGTGGTATCTCAGTAACCCTTAAGGAATTTCACGATATTCAAGATGGACAAGATAAGTCACCAGTGAAGTGTTGACAACCCTGAAATATTTGGGGTTATTAAGTCAAGTCTAGAAAGCATAGGTTGTGGAAAATACTTGTAAGCTGAAGAGGCCGAGTGAAACACAGAACTATGGGCTATATTGCTCTTTTATATTCTAATATTTTGAAATGTCTCCCTTCACTAATTTTTGTAAACTGTAAAATTTGACTAAAAATAGCTGTAAGGCATAATAAAATAAATTATTTTATTTTATTTTATTTTATTTATTTTACCTTTTTAAAGTAGTTTTCGTGAAACAAATTAAAAAAGCAGGTGTAGCATGAGAATACTAGCTTGGTGAAATTGCTGGTTTGTATATCACAATCCTGTACAAGTTTTTGAAAGACTTTTGCAGTTAAGTCTGTTTTAGGAATATGGGGTGAGGTTAGAGAAAGATTAACTAACTAAACCTCAAATTAAGCCTAATTTAGACACAGTTTATTGTTGTTTACCTTGACTTAGTAAGAGACAGGGTTTGCTGTCAATTATGAGTGACCTTACAGCTGCTTAGTATTGTAATCAAACTTGATTGTAGCAACTTGCAGGATTTCTGTAAAACTGCCTTTACAGCAGATGAATATCCTGGCTTTTGCCAGCTACTGCAAAAGCTGACATACTGTGCTGCTGTCTCCTGCAGATTTCCCTGAAGTTTGGCAAATGGTTCTTACAGTTGCAGGGGGTAAAACAATATATATAAAAAAACTTCTTTGTTGTTTTAATTGCCAGTTGACCATTAAGTAAGTTGATAGATGAACTGTGGAAGGTTCTGAAGCTGCAAAATGTGAAAAATTTAGCTCATATTAACCACACCTAAAACCTGATGAGCTCTGCCCAGCTCTGAAGTATGTGACACTTCTCAAATACTCTGTAATTCCCAACACATCATTTTATGGTCACCAGGAATGATATTTTATAAAATAAGAAGACTTTGCAATTTAAGTATCCTTTGATGCATCTATTTTTCTTTCAAATGGGTGCAGAAACAAGTTAAATTTCTAAGGGCATCTCTGAAGATGCATATAGATAAGCGTATCAAGGTTTAATTTGGGAAGGATCTTCATGGTTTTATTGTGATTTCCTTTCTAGATTTTCCTGTCAGAGAACCTTCAGAACAGTTGCCATTTTAGGTGTTGTCCTAACTGAGAAACAGTTTGAACCAGAGCTAAATACAGTGGGGACAGGAAAATACTCTTTACTTTGACATTATTTATCTTCACAAAGTTCTTACCAAAAACATTTGCAAAGTGGTAACTGGCTGAAATTTTTAAGACAGGCACCATTTTTATAATCATTGTGTGTGATCCTGTTTAAAAACAAAGATTTTAAACATGCCATTTAGCATGTACCTGTGGATCTCTGGCTGTTCATGGACTTCTGACACAGATGCTACTGCTCAAAACTATCTTCTATAAATGCTGTGTGTAGTCCAAGTAATGGAGAAAAAAAATCTCTTTGCATTGATCCAGACTTTACCTCCTGTCCCAATATTTTGTGTGATATTGCTCTTGTTGTCCAGAACTGCTGTCACCTGTGAATTTCATTTAAAAGCTTGTATTAATTATTCTCGAGGTAAAGAAAGATTTCTGATACTGTTATGTGAATAACTCCTTATAGAAATATTGTTTATAACCCAGATTTCCTCTTTTGAAGAGTATTCAACTATGCTACTAGAAAAAAAAAAAAAAAAAAAAAAGTTTAAACGCCCAAATACTTGCATTTTTAACATCAGCTTTGAAATTTTGTAAGTGGAAAACCTTATTTCTTCATCCTCTATGCATACTTCTCTTTTCATGTGGCAAGAAGCTGTGAATCATCCTGGGTGTAGATTAAAATCACTTCTTATCTTAACATGGATGGCAAATAAGAATCAACGCACAGTATGTGCAGGGAAACATAACCCACATAAGAATTAAGACGAAAATTTGCTCCTGTTCTGGCATCGCTTTCCCAACCCTCAGATTTCCCCAGCTTTATGAATGTGATGACACAAAACTTTTAGTCGGAAAGTTCTTTAAGATTTCCATGTCTGAAAACCTAGTTAACTGTTATCCCACTCAAAAGGGAAGAAAACAAACAAACAAACAAACAAAAAACAACCCCACAAACAAACATGAAAAGCTATGCACCGTATTATCATACTATTGTCAGATACAGTAGCAGTACTAACAATTTTTCTGAGACAAATTGGGGAAGTTGTTTTTTCTTGAAGGCATTCAATGACAAACATACTACTGATGGCCGCTGAGATCAAAAGTTATCCTGGAATTCATGGGTATGTTTATTTTATACCTTTTAAACTTTGATGTCTTCCTACAAATCTGGTTTACAGCTTAGCAGTGTAAAAACCTCAGATTTCCTTGTTTATGGGTTTTCATTTAAAGTAGGTTGCATTTGATCCATCTCTTTGATGGGACTGTTGTACTTTTTTCCTTACTTGTAATAAAAAGTCCATGTATTGCAGGATATCTCAGGAAACTTTATAACTAACTACTGACCAATAGGTCTTTCTGAGGACTGAGTGAATTGTTCTTTGCAGATCACATGAAATAAGATTTAGGATTGTCATAAACAGTAAATAAAAAGGGAAGTTTGGTGTGAAAGGGCAAAAAAGCTGACTCAGATTTCTCTTCATCATGGTCAAGAAAAGATAAACAATCTACAGATTAAAATAGTTGGGTTTTCCTTCAGAGTAAGTATGCCATTTTCTGAAGTATACCATCTTCTATGAAGCACAGACCTTGGAGCATTCCTCTGCCTCCTTTAGCTTCTGGGAACTTGTGTATGTAACCAAAAGGATTTGTGTTGCAAAGCGAGCTTATTTTACCTAATAGTACTTTAACACTAGCCAGCATCTAGTGCTGACAAGAAGAATCTCTTACTTAACAATGTCCAAGCTGGAGCAGTAATATGGGACTGGAAGTGGCCCCAGCAGCAGCAGAGTTCATGCCTTGCACTTAGGCAACAGAAAAGTCACTTGTTCATCACAGCCTTATGCATAAAACATTTTATGCATAAAACATTTTCTGAAGCTTTTAACAAGTCAAGATCTTTAGTATTAACCTCCAAAAGTCATAGCAAAGCAATTTGCCAACAGAGGAGAGTAGAAAAGATAACTGCTAAGCCCGCATTCCTCGTCCTGCAGGAGCAAAGTGTTTGTTAGGTGAAAATACCCACAGGAATTTCGGAAATTAGTGAGTCCACTTGTGCAGAATGATGCATCCCTACCTTCTCCTGTGTTGTCAGCTGGACTTGGTAGAATAATCCATTCAGGGTTAGCACTGATCATATGAAAAAATGCTCCAAACACACAGCAGAGAAACTTTCAAAAAGTTTTGTCTTTCCTTTTCAATGAGGAGCATTTGCCTGCTCTACCCAATACCTCTACTGTGACCAGTCTCTTATGCTTCGTATCACAGTGGACATGATAACTTCACATCTACTTCACCAGAATCTAAGCTATCCTTCCAAGGAAAGCAAATCTGTAAGGTCCTATTGGGTGTTCTACAGCACTGCTGAAGTGTAGCAAGATACAAATATTTTGAAATACCCATCCTTAACACACTCTTTCTAAGATTTCTTATGTATTAGGTATTTCTTAGCTATCTGTCCGGCATAAGCCTTGATTCTCACTCTGTGAAAGTCATTTTCGACATCCTTTTTTTTTTTTTTTTTTTTTTTTTTTTTCCAACAGTGCTACTGCTTTTGGTAGCACTCTGATAATCACAATAGCTGGGGCAACAATAATAACTTGTACCAAGACTAAAACTTCTACAAGACATTTGCAAGAAGTATTCTTGCCTTACAAAAAAAAAAGTTAAAACAATAGTGAAGATTTGTAAAAAAAAAAAAAAAAAATGTTTGGACCATAATACTGCAAATTCCATACCTAAAGATCAGGAGACAGCATAATGGAGCTCAGTCTATGGAGGAACATGTTTTCTTGATGCTTCTGATGCATTTCATTTTTAGGCTAGCCTGCTTCAGAAAGTATCTGTCCATGCAGAATTTTCCTCTGGGAAGCCAAATTACATTAAAAGCATTTCTATTATCTTCTTGAGAACTTTTCTGAGTGAGCTAATTGTTCATCACATTGTGCTGTTTTTAGGATATGATGCATGGGAAGGAGATGAAGATTGTTTTGAGAAAGCTGGAAAAAACATTTTTTTTTTCTTCCTATGAGAAAACATATTAAACACACAAACACACATATGCAAACACATTTACTCTTTGCAAGTATTTGGGATGGACGAGTTTATAAAATGGGATAGGATGAGGTGAATTCCCTTGAGAAGAAACCTCCCAGCCCTGCATTAGCCAAGAAACTTCCAAGAAGGGCTTTCTAGTGCATCTCTGCCAGGGAGGTTTGGACAAATCCTAGACATTCTCTTCCCAGACTTAATGGCAAATTCCACTCCCCCCTTCTCTCTCCTCTCTCCCTCCCGCCTTCCCCCCCCACCCCCCCCACCCCCCAACTTATTACCAAAGATGAAAGCTGGAAGAGAACGAGACACATGGGATTAGGGAAGGAGAGAAAACATACACATTTTAGGGCTTGTTTGCAGAGTAGATGACACCAGGGCTGGTTTTGACTCTACCTTACTCCCTTAAAAATATTTCCTTTAACGCTGAGATACCTATCAGCATGCTACAAATACCACAGATACTCTTGATACTGCTGACAATGGTGGATCCAGGGAGACCCACAGGTTTGCAACATGCCATACCAGTGACAGAGGGCTAAGTGGAAACTTTGTCATTTTTTCCTCATGCGTCCCTTTTGGCTTTGGATTTTTCCATAACAGTTAGAGATTCCAAAGGAAATAAAAGAATAAGCAAATAAATGAAAGGGTTGTGGTTAGAAAAGGAAATGTTTATTCAAACACAATAATAATGCCAGTTGTAAATTTCTGGATGCTTCTTGTATGTTACTGTTTCTAAGGACATCCAAATGGATAATATTTACAAATGGTGGGTAGTATCCAAGCAGTCTTCAGTTTTATTCCATATTAATTTATCTACTCTCAGTATTCTCTGTAGGCTTATCTATACGTGGATATTTACATGGATATATATGTGGGTATACATGCATATGGTGAGGCTGCACCTTGAGTACTGTGTTCAGTTTTGGGCCCCTCAGTACAAGAAGGACATCGAGGTCCTGGAGCATGTCCAGAAAAGGGCTATGAAGCTACACAAGTCCCTTGAGGAGTGGCTGAGAGAACTGGGGTTGTTTAGTCTGGAGAAGGGGAGGCTCAGGGGGAACCTTATTGTTCTCTAGAACTGCCTGAAAGGAAGGTGTGGGGAGCTGGGGGTCGGCCTCTTCTCACAGGTAACTGGTGATAGGACTAGAGTGAATGGCCTCATGTTGCGCCAGGGAGGTTCAGGTTAGAAATTAGGAGACATTTCTTCTCAGAAAGAGCAGTCAGGCATTGGAACAGGTTGGCCAGGGAGGTGGTGGAGTCACCATCCCTGGGGGTGTTTGAGGAAAGGTTGGATGTGGTGTTTAGGGACATGGTGATAGTGGTAGTAGGGTGATGGTTGGACCAGATGGTCTTGAAGATCTTTTCCAACCTTGATGATTCTATGATTCCACGTTTCTATATTTGCATTCTAACTTTTCAGCTACTGACAATGTTTCAATTACAGTAACTTGAAATCAATATAGCATACATGATACATAGCATATTATAGAACTGTGTAGGAATGAAGATGAAATTAACCTGCTTTTTTTAAATATAAATGTGTACAATGTATGACTTTAAAAATGCTACTGTTATTATTGTAAATGGTGTGGCATGTGCAATGTGGATATGCTGTGACCTAAATGTGCTGTAAGATACTTCTGTTTTATACATTGGAAAGTAATCCATGGCCATTTCATCAGGGAATAGCTAGAGATCATCTTGGAACACAGCAACAGATAAGGAGTTCTTTAAAGAAAACAGTTAATACGTTACTTTCCCCAAACTAATATTGTGCCAATTTCTGTCGCTTACATTGGCCTTAGAAATGAGATTGACGTACACAGCCTGAGATTATTAATAAAAATAACAAAGCTGAAAATGATAACGTATAATAGGAACTCAGTAAATGTTACCATTAACTACATGAAGCTGGGAGCATGACTGCCATTCTTCTTGAGTGTTTAGGGAGAACCAATCACCCATTGATATATGTACAGGTCTTTTTGAGGTTCAAGATTCAGATTTGAACATGTACACAAAAATATTTTTCTTCCTGTTAACTGACTAAAAATAATTCCTCTTTTCCTTGCTTTGAGATGAATCTACTGCAATTCTGTAATCACTTTGTTGTCCCCTATATTTATTTCTATTATTTCTTTTCCCTTCTCTACCCTGGATGGAGCTGGAAAAGAAATTGCCATTAAAAAATCTGTGTAATTTCCATTCTTTAATCTGGTGCTGGAAAAGGAGAGGGACTCAATGTCTGCCTGATCTGCAGGACACTTCTGATGCAGTTTAGTTTGAAGCTCTATAGGAAATACTACCTGTGCTGGATGAGGCCAAGAACGATGTCAGGTCTGGGCCTTCCAGCATTGCAAGTAGCACCTGAACCATTACAGAACTGTCTCTCTGTCAAAGTTTTGTGAAAAATTTGCTCTTATGTGAATGGAAAAAAAAAAAAAGGTTTAGTTATTTTTTTTTGGTTCTGAGCCCTTTTTCTAGATTCACATGAGTCAACCTACCAAATGCACATACTCCAGGCTCAGCAAAAACACATTGCCAGTTCTATATTCACTATGTTACATCTTGACCCATAATTTTTAATGTTTTTCTGCATAAAGTGGTAAAGTGATATAAACAATTCCATTATGGCAGTGAGATTATTTGGGCCTATGAAGTCAATATTGAATTACTGACATTGTTTCTAGCTCTTACTCCTTAGACTTGATATTTTTACCCCTCTTTTTACCCCTATTTTTTTTTTTCTGTTTTGTTGTTTTTGATTTCAGAGAATCTTAACTCATTTTAATGAGTTAGTTAAAAGCCAGTCTTCTTGAGAAAATGTAATTTCTGTGTCAGGCCCATGGAAGATAATCAATCGTGTTAGTTATTTTAGATAATGACAAACATTTGCAACATCCAGAAATAAAAAACAGCTATTTAAAACAAATCACAAAATGTTATGACATCCTTTTCAAGACCTATTGTATTCTGCTGATCATATGTTCTACTATACAGCCAAGTAATATCAGATTTGTGCAGTAAGGCAGAAGTTAATCATCTTTTTTTCTTTTTTTCTTTTTCTTTTTTTTTTTTTTTAAATAATAATAATAAACATTCAAATGTTTATAGGTAAAGCTTTGTCCGAAACATTTTAAGTGATATGGCCAAAATTGTGTAGAAGGATATTTCAGCTAGGTTCCTAATCTCTTCTTAGACATATACTTTATGTTCAGTTGCCAACAGCCAGCATTGACTTCATGGCCCCAGAAAAATCCCATTACCAGAATGGAAATGATTTATGATAGTTTGTACACTTTCTGTTTCTTTGTACAGAAAATCATTTAAAATTATGGAACAAAGTTGTAACACATTGAATCTAGAACTGGCAATGTGTTCTTGCTGAGCCTGGAGTATGTGCATCTGGTAGGTTGACTCATGCTAATCTAGAAAAAGGAGTCAGAACCAAACTGCCCCAACCTAAATGCTGGCTAAGCCGAAAAAGCAAGGATTTTAGCTCTATATTTAACTTTTCTCTGCCTATTCATAACAATCTATCTGTGATTTTAAAGTAAAATGTATAATTTTGTTTTGAGATTTTGAGTTCCTCTGACTTTGAAATTCAGGAGTGGAATGAAGTCGAGCAAGAATAGCCAAATACCAAGTTGGTATCTCATATTCTCTGACATTTGACCCCCAAGGACATACTGTCTGTCAGGTTAACTCTTCCACTCCTGGATCTTCATGACAACATGGTGGCAGTGACTGGCTGCAGCACTCTCCAGAAAGCACCAATATTACTTATCGATGAGTCAAAGATCTGTAAAATCCTTGGATCACCAAAGGAGCAGGGAAAGTGCAACCAAGCAAACCCAGAAAAATGAACAAGAATTACAAGTCCTGTGAACACACACAGAAACCTGTCATACTGGTTGGGCACAATGTAATAGCAAAGGCATAATTTTTAAAACACTGACACTCAAACCAAGTTATTACATGCATGACAAAAGCTTTAAGCTGTACATAGGCCACCTAATCTTATTAGGAAACAATAGTCATTAGAAACAACTGCAGCTACATTTTTAGGTAGTTTTGCAAAGTTGCTCAGGAATGAAAAATATTCAGGTATTCAGATATTTTTAAATATAACCAAATTATGGATACAGAATAAATCCCCTAGATGCTCTGAATGGAGGTATGCACCCTAGGCTGGCTGGTGGAATGTAAGAGGAAATTCTGTCTCACAGATGTTACTTTCAATGCATGAAAGACAAGGTTAAAATAAAAGGTTTGATGGTTTATCTGGCAGCACAGAAGAATAAAAGTTATATATATGCCAGTTAGAGTAGCTGAAAAGTTAGAAGAAATCAATGTTCCAGTTGGTGTTAAAATGTAATTTCTTCCCAGAAAAGCCTCTCTTGGTCTGAAGGATCAGAGAAGCAGAGTGTTCTGATGCAGGTTTTCATACCTTTTAGGTGAGAAAAGGGAGGAAAGGAAGATTTTGGGGCTGCACGAATTATTACCGTGTTTTTGCACAATTCTTGATCATCCTGGCAGCAGGGAGGAAGACCCAGAACCCCCCTCTTTGTGGTGAAAGCCCAGATTACTGGACTGTGGAATTGCACATCCTCCTGTTTTGTCTCTTCTAACTTATGAATTATTTCTTTCTTACTTTACAGAGACACAACTTTGCTGGTGGGGAATAGGCTGCCCCAACTGCATCTCTCCATCCTTCCAGGGGGCTTCACCAGAGAGGAACAATTTCCCAAGGAATAGGTTGAAATAAAATTGATTTCCAGCTTCACAGTCAGGTGCAGCAAACCTTTTCCCAGTTTAGTTTAGTTAGAGGCAAGAGAGGAAAAGGAGGAATTACAGACATATTGGAGAAAATTGCACTGTGAAACTGCTACAATCAACTGGCGTTGGTCAGGAATTCTTGGCTGCAGGACTAGGGTTTCTGGGGTAGGCAGGGGCACAGACACTCTTCTAGAATGGAAAACTATTCCACTTAGCACTTGCTGAGCCACTCTGAGCTCCTGCCTCCTCCCTGATGTGTTTCACAAGTGGGCGCCGTGCAGGTGATTGCGCCTCAGACCATAAAAGGGAGTTTCTAACCTGGCATGCACCTATGTGTCCTTGCTGGAAAAGAGCTCCTCTTGTGTCCGCCCAGTTTGTATGGCTGCATTTGCATATGGGGCTGACACAGTTAAGTGAGAACTGTAGTTTGGATGAAATTAAATTGTCTGATAAATAATCACTTCCATAAGAGCACATGCATGGCTTTGGAGATGAGATCTCAGAGTGTTATCGCCTTGCTGCTGAAGAGCTGCACACTCGCACATGTATTTTTTTTTCTATTGTTCAGGAACAAAAGTCAAAGGCAAAAGTAAAGTCTCTGCAGATCCCACGAATTTTGATAAAATTCATCTGATTCCAAATACTTCAGTTATAAACAACAACAACACATGAAAAGCATTTCCACCATAGAAGGACATAATTATGTACATGACTGTTGTGTGATGCTTCCTGAACTCCACAAACATTTATACATTTTTGGGTGCAAAACTGAACATAAGTTATTAAGAAGGAATGCTTATAAATTCTAGGTTTCCCAAGCCAGAGCATACAATAACAGCAAGCCTTCTCACCAAGTTGTGAAAAACAAGTGAAAATTTTCATTCTGGTGCTCCCAGCTAAGGAGACTGTAGCTACATTAAAAAGCTTTAGATTTAAGCTTGACTTGTTTTTGTTCTGTTGACGTTAAAAAGAGGCATGTGATATTTTAGAACTGTAACAGTCCTCAGAAATTAATAGTAAATGCTGATGTAATTTTTATTTTTATTTATGTGGTATAGGGTAAAGTAGTACTCACAATCAGTATTGTATGAAGTCAGCAGGAAAGATCCGATAGAAAGACTACACTGCAGTCCACATGGCTGTGGGCTGGAATTGGTGTCAACATTGTCCATCATTTGAGTGCAATCACACACTGGCTACTGAGCAAGTAAATTGGGAGTTGGATTCACTCTCATTTGTAATTCACAGATACGATTCTGTTTAGCTGAAGGGTTAGTAATCCATTACATAAATTTTCAAAGACTTTAATGAGAAAACCCTCCCTTCAAATTCATGTGCTTCAGCATATTAAGGAAAAATTCCCTTCAACTGTCTGCTAAATAGCACACACAAAATCTTCAGATGTTAATACTATTGAGGGAACATTAATTCACCTTTCTTGCACTACATCTATATTCATTAACATACACTATTCTCTAACAGTAGTATCTTAAGGAATTCATTTTAGTTAACAGATTAAGTTAATATTACCAGAATAAAAGCAACAGTGCCTAAGAAATTAGATTTACAGTCCCTCACTGGACATCTGAGTAAGTTAAGCCATAAACTGCTATTTTCTAATGACTTTATGTGCACTTTCATGTATCATCTTTTATGATTTATATTGTATTTTAAAATTTAGGCTGTCTACAGGGTGGAGGTATTTAATCTCTGTCTTTTTGGCCTTCTCCCTGAAAAGGTCAGGACTGCAGTGTCAAACTTCCAGGCAGAGAGAGCAAAAGCTAGATACAACTGTGTTAGAACAGGGTGGGAGCAGGGTAACAGGACAGGGATGAATGGGGTTAGGTGGAAGAGAAACACTGCAGAGGGACTGAGCACTTGCTGATGACTTTGCAAAAGCCTGACCAGAGCATTTCCAAGCAGTTTCCATCTCTTGATTTTTGCTTTTATTAATGCTGCACCTGACTCCTCAGTTGCACTGGAGTAAATCTGGACTAACTCCACTGAAGATATGTTATTGTAAATTAGCTGGAAGGGACAATGGTACCAAAGCCAGCTCTGTAAAGGGATTGGATGAACTCTGCTTATGGAGGATGCTGAACATGCACAATGAAGTACAAGCCTTAGATACTGGCTGTATGTGCTAAACATTGTGCACTCAAGTTTAATTTAAACATGCTTAAAAAGAGGCAAACACTTAACTGCTTTAATGAGAAAGAGTTGTGCAGCTGCAGTTTTCTATCTAAAGTTAATTATCTAAATCCCTTTAAATTAAGTGGCCTTGTTTCCATAGTTACTGACTATCAACATATGCTCTTTGACTTTATACAGAGATGAAGCAGCTTATTATTTAAGTGTATACATATCTAATGCCCAAATTAAAACTACTTGTCTCTTTTATAACAATTATAAATGCTTTTATTATCTTTATTTCATTGAATTCTGATGTGTTGATGTAATAAGGTTAGTCTTGTAATTAAAGGAAAAATATCAACATGATGTAAACATCAATGGAGCAACACTATTGAAGACTAGCACGCTGTTCAAATACTGCTGAAGAGAGGACATTGCTAGTTCCTCTGTGTAATTTAGTTCATGAGGTTAGCATGTTCTGGAGTAGCCAAAGCCAATTTCTTTATGTGTTCCTATTTGTTTTTATTATGACAACTTATATTGCTTGTATTTTTAATTATTATTATAACTTTATTATGACCAATTATATTGCAACTTTACTTTTCTAAAATAGAAATCTTACTTTAAAGTAATAGTGGTTTCTTAAGAAAAGAAGCAAAATGAGACACAGACAAGTCTTAACGGAGGCAGACTGTAAACCTACGTATCTTAGGTTTGTACCAGAAAGCAGTGGTGGAAAATAACAGTGGGTTTCTAAGTTAAAGACTGCAGTTTCAGTTGCAGGATGCTACGCGTTGTGAAGCAAAGACTTTTAAACTCTAACCACTTCCTCTATTATGAAAGCATTAACTCCTTGTTGCATAGGCACTTCAGGAAGATAGAGTACAAGAGAAATTTCCTTTTTTTTTTTTTTTTTATAAAAAAGTAGAGCTACTCCACCCTGCTGAATTGCACAGAATTGCATTTGACTTTTATTTTTTTCCCAAAGATGCCAAAAATTTGAGCTCATGCATCTCATGCAGCTTTATCTTGTAAAATCATTTGCAGCCAGGCCTCCTTTTGCCTGGATATCTGCCAGTTTGCTTAGATGGTAATCTTTTGAGTCTTTGACTGTATTTGTATACTGACTTGTGCAATGGTGTTCTGACAGCTGTCTGAGAATTCTTTGAATTACTGCACAGCAGAGATTTCTGAAAAGTTTCTGAAGATAAAGCCCAAATGAAGATGTAGGATATCATGGTAGTTGGGAATTTTGCAAGAGTAGTAGAGACGCTGTTAGATTTTTGGTAAGATGCAAATGCATGTATTACTGACTACTGGGAGATCTGGATATCAAATAACATTAGGCTTTTTAGATTTCTTGTGCAACTTGCATTTTCTCGTATCTTTACATGGCTGAAATGGAAGAGAGTTTTGGCTTTTTTACTGTGGAGTTCAAGGCAAGAAAAACAAACAAACAAACAAACAAACACCTTAATTACCAAAAACTCAATTGGTACTGGGCTAACACAGAGAAGAGAAGTAGTTACAGGACAGTGAAAAGAGCTGACAACTGCTAGCATGTGCTTTTACAGAGAACCTGAGCTCAAATTGAGTGTCAGAAAGGTGGGCTGGTTAGCAAATGATCAGTTAGTAAGTTCTTTAATTGGCTAAATTGGCTAAGTCCATGAAAGTCTCAGATACCTTCAGTAAGACTGGGAGACTTGGTTTATGACTGCTTAGTTGAGCATATTCTCTGTTTTCCTGTTGGACTTTTCTCACCTTATTTATCCATTTTCTTTATGTTACTCTCTCCTCCATTCTCTTCTATTTCTCCTTGTTGCCTTGGTCTCAGAAGCTCAGTTCTTCAAACCCTTCGTGTGCTTCTGGCAATTTGCAACTTATGTATTGTCTGCTGTGGACACAGAAAGAAGCTCGTTGAGAAAAACACCAGAGCCAGGCAATAAAGGGCATTAATTATCCTTAATTTGACAGTCTTACCTGCATTCTTTCCTCTGGTATACCTCCCATAGTAAAAACTGTAGGCATTCCAAAGCCCCTAATTGCTTCAGACAGATCTAAAACTCATGTCAGTCCATCTTTCCCTCCAGAATTACACTGCCTTGGCCTAGGATAGGGAGAATTCAGCTTTGGATCAGTAGATCTTGGTTTATATTTTAGAGGCATGTAAGATAGGACCTGGAAGAGTGCTTCCTTTCCAGGAAGGCACAAGATACTCTTCAACAGCGGGTGGCAAAGTTCTTGGTCATGGCACTTTTGGTGAACCTTCTTTTTTAGTTTTCTTTTTCGTCTAATGCCTTTTTCTAAAGTGTCTAATGGACACCAGCCACTATGGTATCTCACTTTACCGGCTGGAGAAGTACAAATACAATACCTTTAACAGTGTTTTTAATAATGTGCCATGGCTGACTTTAACACTAACACTAATATTAACCTTCATTTTTTATAGAAGAAAAAAAAAAAGAGAGAAAATTTTACTGTAATAAAAAAAATAGAAATATCTTACACCAGAGGAATTACAAGGTATACCCACAACTTCACCTGATCCCTGTGACCCTGTAGCCCTGTGAAGGGCTGTTCTCTATCACTTTCTGTGAGGGAGTACAATTCTCATGTTCATGTTTTTATTAAGCACTGTGTTTGTAGGTGGCTTTTCCTGTCTCTGTGGTTTAATTAAACAGTGCTTTCTGACAATGTGCAGCAGCTTTTGTGGTGTCAATTGGAAAGGAAAAAACACTGAGCAGTGATGCTCAATTGACATCGTAAATAGCACATGCATACGTCAATTAGATGCTAATTTGAGGAATGGCAGGTTGTTGACTTCAGGACTGCAAAATACGTTCTTATTTTCTTTCTTTTGGTGTAGAGTTCCAGTAAACAAAATAACAATAATGCAGGGGAAATATGCTGCAAATATTACTGCTGTGCCAGAAGTAGTGCAGAAGGAACTCACTGTGTACTGCCTTTCAGTGTCATTTGTGGTTTCCAAAGAGCAAGGAAGTTATCTAATCAAAAGGCAGGTGAAATTATGTTCTTATGTCATTATGGTAGCAAAATGATTTACACAGCATTGATTTGGACAGACTATCAAATAAAACAATGCAGAAAGGCATTGTGGCTGTGCTGAGGACATGAGGACATGTACAGACACTTGTCTAAACAATTAATGTCCAGATGCATCTACTCTGGGTTTGTGAGGATGCCTGGTTTAAAAACTCTTATTAGCAGGCATTCACTTTGTCTAGAGATTCACCATAAATGTCACATTTCAGAAGTTTAGGTATTCATGATAATTTACTGTAGTATGAACTTTGGTCATTCCTTACCCAAATGAGGAAAGGGCCTACCCAGATTTCCAGTCCTAGCTGTTCCCACTGTACTGGGCAATAATCTGCCTACTGTTTTTAGATATCAAACTTTCAGACATTTGGGGTGACACCTTGGTGACAGTGATGCTGTTAAGGCTGGAAAATTCTTGCATGAAGAGTAGAGCAAAAATTTTGAAAACTTCAGGCCTCATGGCTCTTCTTTTGTGCCGTTGGGCACAGAAGAGCTGGAAAGCAAGTCAGACTGGCTGATGAGTTACTGGAGAAATCTGCACGTGGGCAGACCTGGCATAGTGACTTGCTGACAAGCTTCCATTTGCCTTAGGTATAGAACGCATAGCTGAGAGAATTCTTGGGTGTTTGATAACCCCAGATGCTGGAAAGCCTCTTGTATAAGCCAAGATGAGCTAAGGTGAGAGTAATTATACCCTTGGGACTGCACAGAGCAGATGCTGTATGGCATTCTGGCATTTGTTCTTGCAGGGCGAGATGGTAGAAATATAAAATTTGCAAAGATATGTAGGAAAACATCAGATATACAGACTAACTTGTCTGCAATGACTTGCCTCTTTTTGCCATCAGAGAAATATTTAATTGCCAAGCTAATTTGTCTTTTTAACTCATTTTAAGAGGTCATAAATGAAGTCATTGCTGAGGATACAGCCATCCTGGAGGAACCAGTGCCAGGATCCTTTTATCTATCTGTTAACTGTGTGCTTCTGAAATAGCTGTCCAGGCCTTGCGCCAGGTCTGCCTATGTGTGGGTGTGTGAACGAGCAGGTTCTTACTTCAGGGACTGGCTGGCGTGGGTGAGGAGGCTTTTTCCTCCCCCTGTGTCCAAAGGTGTTGACCTCAAAGGACTGATTTAATGTAAATCATACACACACATATGAACATGCAGACATGCAGACACATGCACACACTGACATACAACTAGATTTCTATGTAAATAAATTTTTATGTAAGTGAGTTTTTTGTGTTCAAAGGATTTTTTGCAGAAGGTGTTAGACTTATGAAACTCTCACAGTATTCTGGTGGTTTTACATCCACTGTAAGATCCATTCCCGTATCTATTGCCATATGTGCTAATCTGGCAATAAGTAAATGAATAAGGCTTAAGCAGCTCTCCTTTAAAAGAGAGATGTATAATGGATGTGTAAAGTAATAATGTATAATTTAATAAAGGCTGTATATAATGTAAACTCATCTTGCATAAAATGTCAACGGAGTGATTTGATTTGAATGATATGTTCACAAACTGTACATAAAGTCCCTAAATAGCTGTATGACTAGCACTGTTCTTATTTTTAGGTACTATTAAACAATGGATATCAGAAGATCTTGCCTTGCTTTAGAGATGTGTTTTTGTACACAAGGGCATGGAGGGGCAGAAGGACAAAAATCCTAAGGATGAGAACACAGCCCCAGGTGACAAAGTTTCATGTGGAAAAGCTAGCCTATATGCTGTTCAGCATAAAGAATAATATCCTAAAAATACATTCTAAAAATATATAGTAAATCTTGTTATCTGTAGGCTACCTAGATTTGGTGTTTAAGAGTAGGAAAACACTCGTAACCTAACACCTTATCCTGATCCTAAAACAATACTCGGAGCACCATTAGTTTCCACTGACAAGTGAAAATTATTAATCTTGTAAGAGCCACCAGAAACAAACATGTACTGTATAAATCAATCACAATTGTAATTTGTCAGGTGGAAATGACTAGAATGTCATTTTTAACTTGTCTGTAACTAGGTACTAGTTTTTAGATTACTGAAGGAAAGTGAAAAATAATCTTGTTGATCAGCATAAAAGCTACATGAGAATGCATGTGTTGAGCAATGTCTGCTTTTCAAAATAAATATTTTACAAAGTGTACAATGAAAATAGATTCTGTAACTGTATTTTTTCAAAATTTGTATTGACGGACGAAACCTTTGTAAAAATGAGGCATTCAGATTTCCAAGCCTCTCAGCTCTTCCTCACAGAAAAGATTCAAGCAGATTCCTGTCTGCTTCCCATGCAATTGCATATGTCTGTCCCTTTCATCCAGTGTGACTGCAGCTTTAATCAGAGTCCAGACAGAATTATTGTCTGAATTCTGGGAGGAGGGAAATAAAAATAAGGTTTTACAGGTTGAGCAAAGATTTGAAGTTTACCCCTACACTTCAAAACTGCAGCAGACTTCCACAAAAAAAAAAAAAATGTCCTCCAAACTACTTCATGAACAATTTCATCTGCTGCAGTACATCATGATGAGATGCATTGCTTAATGAGTAGGAGGAATTTATAACCACAGGTGAAGATGTTATATATGTATGAGCTATTAATAATATAAAACTTATCTGTTTTATATTAAAAGATATCATTATTTCTGTCCCATACTTTCATTTGAAGTATCTGTACACTAGAAAACCTATGCATAGGAATAATTCCATGGCAGTCCATGCAGATTTCATATTTCTTTCTCATTGCAGAAATGTTACCTGTTCAGACAATGTACACATAAGAGTTGCTATCAGGAGACTGACTGATTTATCTCATATACTTTATATATATCTCCAAGGTTGCTCTAAATCATTCACAGGAGATATACACTTACCTTCTTTGTAGCAGAAGACTTCTCAGCTACCTATATCAGATGGCTGGCCACCAGTGCAGCTCAGACAGCATTAAGTGGGGTCAACCTCATTTCAAATGATCAGAAATGAATGAGAAAAAGTAGTAAAATCTACAAAACTGGTGTGAAAGAAGGAGAGACTATTCCATGTTTTCATATGTGTGTAAAAAGAATAGTTTTAAATTCCATATATATTCCACTGGTGGAAAACATTAATAAACATATCTGCAGAAGAGTAAATGGCAAAATTGAATTTAACACTAGTTCTTTCAGACAGGAAACACAGTATGAGCGAATTTTAAAAGCAGAAGACTGTTCAACGTGTCCACTTTTGTGGATCTCCTGTTGATAGCAGGGTGAGCACTGCGCAGCTGGGAGGCAGGCTAGAGGGAAGCTGAGGCACACTGCATGTTCTAATTATAAAGTCTTGGTGTGTCTTTCCACTTTGATGCATAGTCTCCTTTGTGGTACTTCTTTCTATTTTGCCTGTGGAGTAAGTTTTGTCATAATCATGAGGAAACAAAGAGGAATGTTTGGAAAATCAAAGCAAATACACTGTGTGAACCTGTAGCATTTTATAAATAAGAATGCAAACATCATGTGCCAAAATAACTTAGGAAAGTTGGAAGCAATTCCATTCTAGGAAGCATAGTCTAACAGTTAAGAGAAGGTGGAAGTGCAAGGTTTTCAGGATGTTACTCTGGGTACAAAAAGTACTTAGGTTTCCCAACTGATCTCCAGTTTCTGTTCTTCTTGATAAGAAGCTGCCATCTTTTATAGAGTCACACAGGTTCTGTGAAACTGTCATGAGATTCTATTGACAAAATGTTAGCTACATTTTCTAGGAAAAGAACGCTTCTTTAGTGTTTTGTCACCTTTATTAATTTTTATTATTATTACTATTATTAATTATTTTTACTGCTATATCTCCTTGTACTTGTAAATGAAATTATTTGAACAGATATAAGCATCGTGATCACCCATTTTGACCTTTGATATGTTTCTGTAGTGTGGTGGCTTTACTCAGCTGTGCAGAGTAAAACTGCTCCATCACTCCCCCTCCTCAAAGGGAAAGGGGAGAAAATATAATGAAAAAGGCTCAAGGGTTGAGATAAGGACAGGGAGATCACACAGCAATTATTGCCATGGGCAAAACATCCTCAGAGTAGAGAGATTAATTTAATTTATTACCTATCACTAACAAGGTAGAGCAGTGAGAAACTAAAAGCAAAACAAAAACACCTTCCCCATCAGCTTTCTTCTACCTCCTCCCACTGAGCGGTGCAGGGGAATGTTGGCTGCGGTCAGGGATGCTTTGTCTCCACTGGCTGCCCACTGGCAGCAGCTCTTCAAGAACTGCTCCCACATGGCTCCGTACCACGGGGTCCATCCCCCAGGAGCAAACTGCTCCAGCACGGGTCCCCCATGGGCTGCAGCTCCCCCCAGACCCCTGCTCCTGCGTGGGCTCTTCTCCACGGGCTGCAGCTCCGGCCCGGGGCCTGCTCCTGTGGGGGCTCTCCATGGGCCGCAGCCTCCTCCAGGCCACATCCACCTGCTCCACCGGGGGCTCCTGCACGGGCTGCAGCATGGAGATCTGCTCCATGTGGGACCCATGGGCTGCAGGGGGACAGCCTGCTCCATCAGGGGCCTCTCCACAGGCTGCAGGGGAATTGCTGCTGCCTGCCTGGAGCACCTCCTGCCCTCCTGCTGCACTGACCTCAGGGGCTGCATGGCTGCTTCTCACTCCTCACTCTCCCAGCTGTTGTTCTGTAGCAGTTTGTTTGTTTATTTGTTTGTGTGTCATCCCCGATCGTCCCCCCCCCACCCCCCGCTTCCCAATCTGCAGTCACAGAGGTGCAGGCAACATTGTTCACTGGCTCAGGTCTGGGCAGCAGCAGGTCCTTTTGGAGTCGGCTGAAACTGGCCCTTACCTAACATTGTGCAGCTTCTGGATTCTTCTCACAGATGTCACCTCTACACCCCCCTGGTACCAAAACCTTGCCATGTAAATCCAATACATATAGTCACATTCAGGGCAGCAGCTGATATTATCAACATAATTTCTGCAGCATTTTTATTTAAAAAATTAGGAAAATCACAGGATGTTATGGCCAGCATTTTCAAAGTAGCCAACACTTAGCTATTTCTATATGATTTGCAATAAGTCCCTTACATAAAAAATTTGGAAGCATCTTATTATATTGAGTGTTTGAGTCTCTAGATCCAGCTGATGATTCCTCTTACTTTCAAATCAGCTATACATCCAACATGACTACTGAAAATGTAGCAGCTCAGTACCTCTGAAATCGTACTGAAAGTAGTTGTGTAATAGTGATTTAAATATTTTTCCAAACCTGGATGCTTCTAAAATGCATTTTACTGTGCAACTTGAAATCAGCCAGTGAAAGAAATCAGGTGTCTTTCTTCTCTGGTCTAGTACTAAACCCACTGGCCTGTTCATCAGAAGTTCAGAATAGCTTTCGGTTTGACAGTAGACGGAGATGGTGGTTTTTCACCTGTTAGAGATTTTCACTCAGCTAAGCAGCAGCCATCAGACTGTGAAAACTTCTCTCTCTCTATTGGTCTAGAAAACAATGCCAGATAACTGAGTAATCATGTTTTATCCAGTTGCCTTGAAACTAGTGAACCAAAGTTAATTTAGAAAATGTTTGTTCTGCAGGTGGCTTCTCCCCATTCTCCCCAGCAAATCAGTTTTGTATTATAAAGAAGCTTTTTTTTTTTTTTTTTTTTTCTTCTGTTTGTTTTTGTTTCATTTTCATTATAGACAGTGTTGTACTTAGATATCCCAAATGAACTTTCTTGTCTATGCTTTACAACACAGTTCAAGTCTGGGATACAAATTAAAGCAAAATAAAGCTGATGGACATTTTAATTGCAGTGGTGGTAAATTAAGTTCCCAAGACTCATGTTAAGATGGCTTTGTTTTTATTATTCATCCTGTGTTTGTTTAAGGGTTTCTCACATGCCCTTCAAAAACAGTGAGAAGCAGTCAGATCACGGGACAGGGGGGTTAGAATCCAAATGGAACTTGAAAAAATGAAGACAGAGTCAGAGAGATCAGGACAGGATTCTCTCAGTACAAATGCAAAGCTTAAAGTCTTAAAGAATTGCATAAATAAAGGATGAGGCCAGCTGTTGAAATTGCATTTCTTGCATCTTGGGGTTATTGTGGATGCTGAGCTGGACAGGAGTGTCAGTATCATATCACTGTGGAAAAACAAACACCAGACTATACTGTATAAAGCAAGACATGACTAGTACTTGTGTTCTACCCAGCAGGAGGTAAGAAGATTTAGGATTACTGAGAACATTACACATGAAAGAAAAGAGAGTGATCAAGTGTGTACCAGATAAAATGAATGAACTGAGGGGTTTAACTTCAAGAAGGCAAGATAGAGGTGGTTGAGAGAAAGAAGGAGGCAGAAAGGCACTACATTTTAAGCATACAAAAATGATGGAAAGATGAACAACATAATTATTCTATGATTCTACAGATATTAGGAAGAAATTTTTTCCTATGAGGGAGGTAAGGCACTGAACCAGGTTTCCCAGAGAAGCTGTCGATGATCCATCCCTGGAAAGGTTTAAGACCAGGCTGGATGGGGCTTTGGGCAACCCAGTCTAATGAGAGGTGTCCCTGCCCAGGTCAGGAGACATAGAACTAGATGATCTATAAGGTCCCTACCAACCCAAACCGTTCTGTGATTCTATAGAGTCTATGTTTCTATATTTTTCCTCCCTCTTCCCATGGCACAGACGCTTTCCATGTCTGTAGTTCTTACAGTGTCTGTTTAATCAAGATATTGAATGGAGAAATTATCAAATCATTCTTAGCAGCTCTCTGACTTGCCTTCTTCATGGCCATTCTACCTGACTATTGCCTCAGAAGAACAGGATGCCTGGGGGGTCTAAACATGAGGGTGTTTTCTGGATATATTCGAAAACACCATGAGTGAAGCCTAAAGAATGAAATCTTTCCTTTAGCCACAAAATGGTTATAGAAAAATAGCAACAAATACATATACATATATATATATATATATATTTCCATGATAGGAGTGAGACATTAAATCTAGTCTTCATTTGTAATAAACCCCTGACATTGCTCATGACATTATCATCATGTCAGCTCCAGTGGGATAACCTAAAACCACCAAGCTCATATTTACATATATTAAAAGAACCAAAATTCTGTCCCACTTTTCTTCCTAAAATGATCTGGAAATACCTTGTGACTTCACTGATCATCACTTATGGGTCAGCATAAACAAGCATTGAGCTAAATTTGAACCAAGGATTTAGAATAAAGATTTATCATTCCCATAATCATCCTAACCTTTTCTGAATTATTTAATTTCTTTGTTCTAGTCTAGTTGGTGTGGGTATGCATTATGTTATTGTGCCTGAATGAAGAAGCTATGCAGAGAGCAACCAGCAATATTTTGTGCCATGAATGGTTTCATTTAAAATAATGATTTCAGTGCCAATAATCTGTAATTTTTAGCAAGTTTTTTAGTCTTTCATATCATTAAAGCATACAGGAAAGTGCATTTTGCAACAGAAAACAGTGGCTTGCAAATAAATGTGACACAGATATGGGAGTCTGAAATTCTTAGAGGCAGCTAAAACAGTCACACAGTTAAGGTAACAGCTATATGTGCTTCAAAGAGGGACTGCAGCAGCTCATGAAAGTACATCCCACTTTCTTAAGGGAAATCAGTTCTGTTGTGCCATGCTGCTGTTGTTATTTCCACCTCCTGTGACATTTTAGCAATTTTTACAGGTCCAACAAAATTTGATAGAGCTGTGAGTTATAACCATTGGTACCTGGCCTTTTTAGCCCACAGTGCTTTTGTAGCTGTGCAGAGATCATGTGTCCTGCTTTGGATCCAGCTTCACCACATTGGTGGCTACATCTTGTATCAGGAGGCAAAATGGTTGTAAATACAATCTATGGAGTAGAGCTGAAGTCAGGGCATTACTGAGCAACCCCAGGACAAAATGCTGTGGGGAATCAGGTTTCATCTGTACTTGCTGCTCATAAAACTATTTGTTTTGCAGAGATCAGTCAGTGTGCCACAAGGGTCACAGATAGCTTTTTTTTTTTTTTTTTTTTTTTTTTTTTTTTTTTAAAAAAAAGGTCATTTGGCTCTCTGTAACAAATAGGCTGATGCACATATGCACTTCAACTCACAGGCTGACCAGCAGTTTATTCTAACATTGTCTAGAGCCAAACAAATGGGACTAATTCTCCTTCCCACCCTGGCCAAGCCCAGAGTGCTGAGCTTGGTGCCAGAAGACTCCTGAGGGAGGAACAGTCAACTTCCCCTGGGTCACAGACAGTCCTTGTCTATGGCATGGTGTGATACCAAGGCTGTCAAGTCCTTCCTGTCATTCTGCCTCTTCTGTGGTGAAAAAACAGCAAGACCATGCAGCATCAGAGCCATACTCCCTGTTTTTCTTTAGCTTATCTGTTCCCCATCACTGAATAAACTCCCCAAGTCATTATTCTTCACTAATTTGACTGGTGATGACCCTTTCTGTGAATGTCTAGAAAAGGGAAAGACTGATTGCTCAGGCATAAACATGTCCATCATGGCAAAAAAGGCTTAGGAGAGTGTGGAAGCTAGCTAGGAGCTAAGGGTGATCTTGTGGTTATGGAAATGTAAAAATGGAAAAATAGTGAGTAAGGCAGTGGAGACTGTTCAGATATTAATAACCTCTGTGTTTTGGTGTTTCTGACCTTGCAGCTGGGATAATGGCATGTCTCTACCTCACATATCTTAGGCAAGAAATATTTTATTAGACTAGGATAGTGTGACAAACTGGATATATGTTTCTAGATGAACCAAACATGCAGGAACGTATTGCTAGTTATTTTTTATCTGAATTATTAGAAATTGGAGTGATCTGAAGCTCACACTTGGGCCCTGATTTGGACTCCTTTCTCTGTGAGAAACAGAGCAGTTTTTATAGCTCTTTCACTCCGCAGGGTAGAAATCTGAATGCTGTCCCCTGATAATCAATTTATCTGGTTTTAATTTGCAGTTAGCAAATCCCACACTTTTTTTTTTTTTTTTTTTTTTTTTGTCTGTATTTCCAGGCCACCCAAAGGGACACTTCTTGTTAGCTGGGTCTATTTAGCTTCCTCTGAAACCTGGCAGTGTGCTAACCTTGATTTCTTTACTCAAAAACAAATAAATTTTTTAAAGGAAATCCACTGCTCTTAAAATCAGCTCAAAACCTGGCTGCAATGAACCAAAGCTGTAAATTGTATTCACTTTAGTATTTAATTAGGTTTAGAATATCACTGTTCAGTGGCCACTAATACACTTATTTAATATTACCTCTTCTTATTGTGTGGTATTCATTGCTACAATGTTACAGTCACTGCTACTACCTATTGCCATTATTTGATCAAAAAGTTTGCAAAAATGTGGCCAGAGTCCTCATGAAGGTATTGTGCAGATCATACCTTTAATGACTGTATATATATGTATACATAAAATATTTGAAATTGGTGAAATAGTCTGAAATAGTCTTGAAAAATCTCATAAAAGGTTATAAATCAAACACAATGGAAAATATAACATGAGATGCTGGTGTTTGCTGAATTGACTGTAACTGGTCTCATAGTTCCAGTGTTGAATTTGAGAGATTGTCCTTTTCTAGGCTTTGTCACTTTATCATTGTAAAGAGGTATTTGTAAAGGGGTTTTAGCTGCAAATGTTTTTGTAAGAAATAAAAGATGGTGACAGTTGCCAGCAACTTCATTACAGACAAGAAAACAGGTTTCACAATGGAAGGAAATGTTATATGAGTAATAATACAGTTAGGATGAAGGAAAAAACTAGAAAATATTGTGAGATTAACTGCAATTATGATATACTGTAGATGATTTTGTAAGCCTTTCATGTTAATTTTCTGTGATCTCTGAATTCAATTTTTTTTTTTTTTTGGTGTGAATATATGAAGGAAATATATTTTAATCTGATATAACTACTTACTATGAGATTATTTTAAATATCAAATTGACTAAGTCTGTGTTGCTTTGTGTTGCATTGTTAAGCAAATCAGACAGAACTTGATAAATTAATGTTATATAGCTATGTAAGTGAATGAAATACAGCTGTAACTTGACTGGTAGTGTGTATGTATATGTAGATATATATATGGAATATGTATATGTAGATATATACATTCACCTGCAAATCTAGTAGGTGTGTGATTTCTGTCTTACACACACAGACACAGATTTAATACATTTGGTTTTCTTCTTTTTGTCTGTGTCTGCCCTGGCAACTTTCGGCTTTCTCAGAGACTAGTGTGGACCTAACCCTGTAGGGTATTTTACGTCATTACTTCTTGTTGAAAAAGACATATTATAGGATGGATAACATCTTTTTCTTGAACTACAATTCACCTTTCCCAACTTGTTGTCTAGCCTCAGTGAAATTTCATAGGACAAAAAAAGAAACTTCTGCAGCCTGTGGGGTTTTGCCCATAGACCAGTGTAGTTATTTTGCAAATAATTGAATTGCTTTCTAAAGAAAACACATTAAATCTTATCTAATAGAAAATATCAGGCAGCTGAAGCCTATAGGTTAGTACCAGCTCTCCAGTACCAAAATTATCTGAATAGAAAATAGAACAATAATGAATAACCATTGGAATACTTACCTCAGCTGCTGCTGAGTCACTGTACAAGTACTTTGGACATATATCCTGTCTCTGATGCTGCCCTATTTATCTACAAAATGTTTCCCAAGTGGCTGGAGGGATATCAAGAGATCCAGTAAAGACATCATCTCGCTTGGAAGAGGAGTGACTATACTGGTCCATTTATAACAGATGGCTGTCTTAAAATCTTCCAGTAAAGGTCTTTCTCCAACTTCCATAGGTAGCTTTTTCCAGTGCTAGATTCTCTCTATTTTTAAAAGTTTACTCTTTGCAGCAGATTTTTTTTTTCAGAACAAATTAAATTGAATTCTTCTTTTCCTATCCCCAGTGGGTATGAAGAACTGTTGAATGCCATCATGACAATGCTGGGATTTCTTCTTTTTACTCTCCACATTCCTAACCTAAGCAGTCCATGTCTTTCAGGCTACTCATTTTACCCTGAGGAAAGACCTTGGAAAGCAGACCAGATATATTTTTTTAGTCCCTGTCCAGTTGCTGGTGTGATGGGTATTAAGCCTAAAGCTCCTTTTACAACAGAAATAAATTACATAGAGCAACAACTGATTTGCAGGACTATGTTGCAGAACTAGCTTCATTACTCATTAATATGAAGCACACACATATTTTCATGGCATATGAGTATCCTTGCTTAGCTATTTCTGAACTGATTGATGTGTGCAGGCTTCAAATGGACTCCTCATGAGGTCTCCTTGGGAGACCTCTTTGTCACCTTTCAATGCTTAAAGATGTCTTATAAAAAAGATGGAGAAGGACTAGGTAATGGATAGATAACGATAGGACAATGTGGAATGATCTTACACTAACAGAGGACAGATTTAGACTAGGCATTAGGAGGAAATTCTTCACTGTAGATGGGTGGTGAGGCACTGGAACAAGTTGCCAAGAGAAGCTGTGGATGCCCCATTGCTGGAGTTGTTCAAGACCAGGCTGGATGGGGTTTGGCCAACCTGATCTAGTGGGTGGCATTCTCTATGGCAGGGGACTGAAGTTAGATTATCTTTAAGGGTTTCCAACCCGAGCCATTCTATGATTCTAAGATATCCTGCTTCTTTCTACTTTACAGAAATTTTACAAAGACTAGTTCTTCAGTTACCCCAGAGCCTCAGTAGTCAGCTGGGTCCTTACCTTCCATCATTTCATGGATATAACAAAGAAACATCTATTTAGTGACTTTAACATTCTGTTTAAAACAGTGCTGTGAATTTTCTCCCTTTTCTGTAGAATTTTGATTATTAGTATATATTTTGATTATTAGTATATATTTGAAAAGTGTCAGAAATAAAAGATTATTTTAGGGGGAAAACATCCTTATCAGTCAAACATCTTTGACTTTCTTTCCAGCTGAAATTACACATAAGAAGAAAAATGTTAATATAATCAGTAGTAAATAGGCCATGAGATAAGTATTTTTATTTGTACGGAGATTAATTTTAAATTTTATGCCAGCTGGTGTGGAGAAGAAACTCTTACTGACTTCTCTGATATTGGAATATGGCTTCAGGGGATACACAACCGTTTCAGGTAACATAGGCCAACAGCCACAGAAAAACAATATTCCTCCTAGAAAGATGTTCACTTTTGTATCTGCTTTCAGTTCAGACTTCCCCTTTTGTGCTGCAGAGTCTGTGCAACCAGTCCAGTGTCTCAGCACAGGATGGTGTGTTCCTGGTCCCCATTGCTGGAGAGCGCTAGCAAGATGCAGGGGCAGCACACTGAGGAGTGATGGGGTATGTGGAAAGGCCCCACAGTGGTGTGAGCACCCTCAGTCCCTACCCCACTCTAATCTCACCAGAGTATGAAAGCAGCAGGAGGGCTAGAATGTAAAACAGTAACAGTATTCCTTAAATTCATTAATTGCCTATCCTTTTGCTATGTCCTTTCTTTCTCCTTCAGAGCTCTGTATGTAGTCAAGTCCCACTGAAGTGGTTTGTATCTCTAGGTGATTGGTTGCATACTGTCTGGTTCAGTAATCCCCAGGGATGTCTTTATCTAACAAAATCTCTCTTCTTCGTCTGCAGAAGAGACATTATAAATGATTGTTTAAATAAGGAATTTCTAATAAAAAATGCTTTTATGGCATGCCTTCTGAAGTTGCAGTTGAAATAAGAAACTGGTACTTGGAGCCAAACAGCTGTGAGAAATAGACCAAATGTGTTTAACCTGAAAGATGCAGCAAATTTAAATATAAAGCTATAACACATATGAGATTTATAATTCCCCTCCTCTCTGAATCAGGAAATTCAGCCAGAAAGGTTGACTGCTTCACACTGATTTAATTAAACTTTTAAAAAAGTATCTCTGTCTGAGCATTATGTTTAGATGTCAGTCTTCTTCCTTTTAGCTCATAATTTATAGTCATAATGAACATAAATATAATTAATTCACCTATTAACTGATTTATCACTGTAAATATATTTACTGTGTTATAACCAGAATTATTTTTTATCCTAAACATTGATTTCTCCTTGTAAAATGTGAAATAAACTGTTAGTTTTATTTGTATCAACCTTAATAATAGCATCTTTACCATACTTGCCAGAAGCCCCATTAAAGACATGTGTCTTTTGACTTGGTAGTTCCAGTGACAGAATGAGTACCTGTTCCTAGCAGCTGGAGTCAAATTCATTTCTGAAAATTAAACAAAACAAGCTAAGAACTACTTCCAAAGAACATTTTTGTAGTCTATCTAGAGTTTTGCATAGTATTAAAGTTTCAAGCTTGAGCTTAAAAATAACTCTCCCCAAGACTTATTCCAGTCAGATAGTACCCAGAGCTTGCTAATTTGTGCATGAAGAAGGACACAATATTTGAATGTGGCTTGTGTCAGTGATTATGTGCTCACTTGATGCACCCAGCAATATATAACAATTGTAA
>NC_048926.1:14284402-14302425 GCF_011077185.1 Oxyura jamaicensis | reverse complement strand
CCCTTCCTCCCTTCCTCCCTTCCTCCCTTCCTCCCTTCCTCCCTTCCTTCCTTCCTTCCTTCCTTCCTTCCTTCCTTCCTTCTCTCTTTCTTGGAAAAATTGAATGATATTTGCAATTGAATTTCTACTTTCTCTGGATGCTCTCCACCCTATATCATTTTTTATAACACTGAGAATCCCTTTGGAGCTGAAAATTAGTAGGCTTACTCAAATTCAGACTTGTTTCTTCTTTCAGATTTCTCTTCTTAAAAGTAGGTGTAAAAATAGTCTGTCTATGATACAAGAGGCCTAAAAGAGCAAACCTTTTTTGAGTGGATGTTTTACCCATGCTCTGGGAAGCATTTGCAATCCAACCCTTTAAATCACCTAATGAGTCCTGGATGGTGCTTAGAGCTGAAGAAGCCTTCCCAGATGTCAGCTGGTGGTAACACCTCCAGGACCAAGGTAGCATCACTGATGTATAAGCAAGATCTTGCTGTGTCTGGCTGGGATGTTAACTTTCCCTGCAGCAGCCCATACAGTGCTGCGCTCTGCACTTGTAGCTAGAACAGCAGTGGTATCACACCGGTGTTGTGTCTGCTGCTGAACAGTGCTGGCACAGCATCAGGACTTTCTCTAACCCTCCTAGTGGGTGGGCAAAAAAAAGTGAGAAAGAAACATCACCAGGGCAGCTGACCTAAACCAACCAAAGGGATATTCCATACCATATGATGTCACACTCAGCAATAATAGGTGGAAAAAGGAAGATCCTGAAGACCATTTGAAACAGCCTGGCTACACTGAAGGGCTTTATGCTGACCTGAACTCAACAAATCTTTTCATTTTCCCGAGATTCCTAAGGCAAATTCTCAGCAGTGGCTTCTGCGCATGCAGCATTGTGTGGAGTAATGGACTAATGCAAAAAGTCACTTCTGACTTTTGGTGCCATATCTGTCAGTGGCTGGCCTTAATTAAAATTTATATATCTTACACAAGCAAAACTGTGTTACAAAAGCAGCACTGCCAGGATTTTTAATATGAACAAAACAATGTATTTTTTTTTTCTTTGTCTTGTGCTTGGAAATGACTGAATCCTGTTGGCTACATTTTCACAAAAGTTTTTCGCTAGAGGCAGATATCCAGATGAGAAAAATTTACTGCAGAAGTTTTATGACAGTATGATAAGCAATGAAAAGGAAAAAAAAAAAAAAGTCTTTTAAGGCAGGCAGGCAGGCATCAGATGCTGCAGGTACCCAGGCACCAAGGAGGCATGTTTACCTGTAATACTATAGTAGTAAAGCAAAATATTATTTAAATCTGATAATGATGCAAGGGAATAACATTTTTCATATGCCCATTTTACAGGTGGGACAAAGATCCCCTGAATCCTTGTCCCAGCACTGTGAGTCCAAGGCACTTGCACCTGGAGGACAGTCTGCTGTGATTTATGATTGCCTGCAGAAGATGTAACTGTTCAGCTGAGTTTTTACTCCTGGTTCATAATGTTGTCCATCCCTCCATTTTTAGCGTGATGCACCCTGGCTGCATGGTATCATTCAATGCATCTCAGCAGGCAAATCTTAGCTGATTTTATAGAAGAAGCCATTGACAATTGGCTTCAGTGACTCTCAGACACAACTGAGGTGTGACTCATGCCTTAGTCAGAAGCCTGGAAGTTGCTTCTTCGCTAAGATAGGATGTTCTCTACAGCAAGATTTTTCTGTGCACTACTCATTTGGCTTCTGAATAAAATCAGTTCCCCATATTTTCCAACTTCTTCTTTCTAGTGAACATTCTAGGAAAATAACATATTGGCACAAATACTTTCAAAACTGGATTGTTTTAAATAGACTAAAGGACTGAAAATGGTAGATGAGAGATTTGTACTGAAATCACACAACTATTTTCACTCTTATCAGGTCACTTAAGGCATTAGCTATGTCATACCACTGGAAAGTGATGGAAGAACTAGCCTCAAAATTTCGGTGTTCTGTGTCTATGCCTGTGCCTGTCCTCAGAGATGTTTGCCTAATCTGTTCCTAAAGACACCTCATGGTGATGATTCTCCAGCATGCACAGGTAAACACAATTTAGGATTAAACATTATATGTATATATATATATATTTGGTGAATTTTCATGGTAGCAAAAGTATGGCACTGTTTTGTCCTTATTACTGAAGATAAGAGCTATTGTATCCCTCCTTTCTTGAGGAATTTTTTGGGCACCTGAAGGAATATAATTCCCCAAACAACCTAATTTAATTCAGCTGGTTCCTCCAGCTCATGTTTTCTGATTCTCTGAATGTCTGACTGTTCTCTTCACTCTTCATTTTGTACATACAAAGGTAGTGCAGCACCTCAAATGGGTCAAAGGTTGGGGCTCTGACAGTGATAAGTAGGGCAGAGAAATTGCTTCTCATCTGGTAGCCTATGCTACTCCAGCTTGGAGTATGCATTTTCTTTGCAATATTACAATGTGATTTCTGTCCTGCCTGTCCTTCATAGTGATCTTTAGATCCTTTTCTTCAAAGCTGCTGCCCTGACTAATTGTGCCTGTGTCCATGCAGTTGACACTTCTTGCCTGCTTATGGTACCCTGCAGCTTTTTCGTTTTGTCAGAGGTGTTTTTATTTGTCATCATCAACTCTAAAACAGTGGAGATCTCTGTCAATGTGTGCTCCTGCATCCATCCTGTATAATGGGAGATTTAATTCAGCTTCCACTTCTTCAAAATACTAATAGATCTTTTTAATTTCTTTATTCCCTTATACTTGTTTCTCTGGGCATTTGAAAGTATTTATTGGAGATGAATGCTTATCATGTTATTTTTTTTTTTTTTGCTTTTCCTAAAATTAGTGTTTTATTCTTTTTCACCCGTGTTTTTTTAACCTTGTCATTGTTTATTGGTTCCCACCTTGCTAATTTATAACCCAGAAAAGTTTCCTGACCAGCCACCACTTTTTCCAATAATGAAAAAACTCTCTTGCTTGTTCCAAGTAATTTTTGAATAGTTCATTTTTTTTTGATATCTCATATTACATCTAACACCTGTATGACCATGAAACAATGAAAGTATCAGGGTTATATGTGGCAACATCTGTTACACTTGGCAGCCATGATATGCTGTGGAAATTGGACTGATTTCTTGTGAAGAGTGCCACAAGTTCTGACTTCTCGTAGACAAACTGGCTGGAAATATCAACACTCTTTAAATAAATATTGCAGAATAATGCTGGTCTGAGTAATAAAAATTACAAAATGAGACAGCCTGAACAGAGTGGCAATATGATCAAACACATTGCTTTTCATTAGATTTCATGCTCAGCACCTTTTAGTAATAATAATAATAATAATAATAATAATAAACTTGCTGATCCTCTGAAATATAGGTCATAGGAATAAGGAAACCAAGTGGTAATTTTGCACATGTTCACTGTGTAATTATGGGGAAGTTCTTAATAGAGGGCATGAATTTGTCTGATATCACATGCCTGTTATTAAATTCTAGTGTACTAGAGGGCAAAAAATAGAAAAGAAAGTCATTTTGTGATACTTTAGAAAGTCATGTGTTTGTTATTATATGTTGACTGACACCATTGTCTGATGGTTAGCAGTGTGTGACTGCTACTGGTTTCTAGTCTCATAGCTAACTCTATTGAGGAAGCACTGTATAATTCATTTAGTAGAACTTGTGAACCTCAAATGCTTTGTTTTTAGGATTTAGACTCCTTAAAACCTATCAATAGAAAATAATGATTATTTTTGAGGAAGTCTGTGAGGAACGTTTGCAGGAATTAGGTCTTTTCACCCTGGAGAAGGGAAGGCTCAAAGGAGACGTAATCACTGTATTCTCTTATTTAGAGGGAAGCTACAAAGAGATGGAGTCTCTCTCTTCACAAAGAACCACCTGAAGAAGGCAAGGGTCAACGGGTACAGGTTGCACCAGCAGAAGCCTCACCTTAATTTTAAAAAGAACCTTTTTACAGTGAGAACAACCAATCACTGACACAACTTCCCCAGAGACATGGTAGAATCCTGATCAATGGAGGTTTTCAAGATGTGATTGGACAGGGTGCTAGATGGTCTAATCTATGCTCCCTTTTCCCATGAAAGGTTGGATATGGTGTTCTTTTCATGTCCCTTCCAACCCTGCTCTATGATTCTATCAAAGCTCTTCAAAAACTTTAGTTAAATTTGGGAATAAATTTTAGATTCATCAAAACATTTTTTATTCCTTTTGAACTCAGTCAGATCTAGAGTATTGAGCATTAATCACAAATATGTTTTTGTTAAGAAGTTACTGCAAAGTACAGTGAAGACATACAGAAAATGTATGTACACATCCATCCCCTACGATGCCTGATTTTTTTAAAAATTTATTTTTACCTCTAAATTTTATTTATCTAATTTTATTTTTCATATAAGAGTTTAATCTGGGAGAATATTTATCATATCAAAACAATGCCTAAGTTACTGAGAGGTACTCAGCCTTCACTCCATCTCTTCAAAGCACTTTGGAAGAGGGAAAGAAATAAAATGGAACTGTGGAGTGCATTAAAGGTGACTAAAGAGGGTGGGAGATTCAGAAAGACAGGGCCTGCTCTCTCATTTTCAAAAAGCCAGCCTATGAAGTTTCTGCATTTTTGTTTACCCTAACACATATTGTGCAAGATACTGTCTTCTCAGAAAATAATATTATGCATCCATTCCTGAGCAAATGGACTCATTTTTTTTAGCAATTGCCTTTAGCTGCATTCCTGCTTTAGCAGCCTATATTTGTATTTATTATTTTCATTTTCATATAGAAAAGTGCTAGTATTAAAGTATTAAAGACGATTAGACCTTGAACATATGTGATAACAGTTATCTTCCTGTGGGGTAAAATATCAGAAAATATCTATATGTCATTGGTTTTAAATTTAGTTACCTATAACAATATAAATGGCATTGGAAAAGTATTTGCTGTTTTTCCCTCCCAGTTATATTTAAATATTTAAGCACATACACTTGCTTAAGTGGAATCTGTCATCAATGTCAGCAGCAGTTTTCCACAGCCACTGTAGAAATGATATTTTTATTTGAAGTACATATGAAGAAAAAATATGCTAATTTAAAGGGATTTTCAGAATTACTTCATAGCATTCAGGAACACAATATTCATATGTAACTCCAAAGAAACATTTCCTTACTACATGGAGGCCACCCCAACCTTTAACAGATTTTATCCACATTAATGTTCTCAGGAGATAGGAAAAGTAACTTCATTTAAAGATAGGGACATGAGAAAAAAAGTGATTCAGTGTTGTTTTCATTTTATTGTGATATTTTGCAATAACTGGTATTTTACTGGAAAATTCCCAGATCTTGAAAACAACATTAAAAGAATTGTAAATAAGAACTTCAACATGTGAGGTAAAAAAAATACAACCAACCAATTGAAAAAAAATACAACAAAAATACAACAAAATACAAATATTTTTCTTTCTTCATTTCCTGATTTATTTTTTTCTTTATTATTTCTTTTTCCAGGGGAAGATGAAATCATGCTAATGAGTTTTGAATGTTTTTGAATGTTTTACTGAAACATCTCTTGTGATTAATATGAAAAAATAAGATAGAGTGACAACTTCAAGACTTTAAAGGTTTCCTTCAAGTTTTTGAGTCTCTGAAACAGCATTGTCATTTACACTCCTAACCAAGTCAAGTCTGAATATTGTCAAGGACAGAGATTGTATGGCCTCCTGGGCAAACTGCTAAGTGCCTAACCACTAGCACCATGATTTTTTTTTTAATTTGTTGCAGGGTGTGGCTGTTGTCCTTTCCTTTCTCTGTGCACCTCTGAGAAAGGTCTGTCTCAGTCATCCCTGTTCATGAGCTGAACACAGGAGTGGCCCCCCCCTTGGCCTTCTCTTTGAGCTAAGCAAGCCCAGATTCCTTGGCCTCTCCTTGCACAGCACCAGTCTGGTGCAGTGGCCCTTCACTGGGTTGATTGCAGTAATAACTTCTACCTACCTACCAGCTATGCTCTTGCTAATACAGTCCTGCATACAGTTTACCTTCAAGAGGTAGCTTCTTAAAGGGGATTCTTACAATGCAAAACTTAAATCAAGTTCTTTGAAAAATCAAAGCTTATATATCCTTTTTTTGTTTGTTTGTTATGAACAAATATGTCATTTGCGGAGCTATATTTCTGCATAGGATTTAGGCAAAATCTGACACTCTTCATTAGATTTGATTTGCTTATTTGCTTGACTGACTTCAGGAAGGAATATTCAGGCAGTTTTAATCTACATGAGCTGAAACAGATGCTTATTTTAGTACAGTTGTATTCTTGCAGAAAATATCTAAAAATCAACACAAACTGAAAATGCAGATTCTGCTGTTCACATACATAGAACAGGAGTCAATCACCCATGATATATGAAAAATATTTAAAACCTTTACTGAATTTTAATCTCTTAGCCTCTACCTATCATCTCATCAGCTGGTTAATGTTTATCTATCCAAATGCATGTTCAATCAAGAACAATGTAGTTTGTTGAAAGAAAAATTGTACACTTATGTCAATGTGAAGATATATGCAAGAAAAGGAATATAAAACTCTTAGGACAAAATAAAGTCACCTGGTCCCGTAGAACATCTTTGTGTGCTTTATATTAGAATTATGGAAAGAAAGCTTATTGAAATCAGCATAATAGTTCAGATGATGTTATTCATGTTATATCCTTAATGATTTGTTGGTCTGTACCAAAACGTATCCTTTTCCAGTGGTTAGGTCTTCAACTTGCACGTCTTTATATTTCCTGGTGGCATCTACTAGCAAAAGTACCAGAACAGTGGGAGAAGGATATTTTCATATATTTCTTATTTAGTCAATCCAGGAAACACTGAAAACATTGCAAGATATTCAAGTTTTCTCATGAAATTTCAAAGCTGGCTGACCAAGGAGCTGAGATGATTATGCAATCTGAACCACTAAACAGAGTGTATTTATCACTCATTGTTAACAAATCGCACTCTCATTAAACAATCACTGACTCATTTAGTTGACACAGCTAGTGATTTTAAATGGTGCTTGTAATAGCAATTGCACTGCAGGTCTTATGAAATTGTTTGTGACTTTCTAACCTTGAATATTTGTAGTTCATAACTTGAGCTGTGTGATTTCTTACTGGAGCCAAGCTGGTACCGTTCACTGTTTTTTGGCTGAGTGACAAAAACTTCGAGATTTCTGAACAGTCATTGGAATTACAAAATGTTTTACTGGATGAAAAACAGCCTGTCCCCAAACTGATGAAAATTATTGAATATATTAATATTTTCATTGGGTCTTAATACTATCAGTTGAGGAATATGGTGACCTCATAAATCTCAGAGAAGTATGCTCCAGGATTAGAGACGGTCCAGCTCTGATCTTCTAGATTGTCTATAGGAATTTTAGTTTTCTTCTCTCTCTTATCATACACTCTGACTTGTTAGGACCAGAAAAATCCCAGTAGAAAAACAAAATAATAATTTGTTTTCAACTTTCACAAAGTGACTGAAGTAAAGATGAAATATATATATATAGCTTATATATATATATATCTAACAGCTCCTCTAAAGCCCATGCCATAGAAAATAACTGTCTCAGCACCTCTGCCACCAAATAGAGAAAATTTGTACCTCGGTTTTAGGTATCCTGGAAAAATGCATTGGAGTGCCTTGTTCTGCAGCAGTGGGGCAGCAGTGAATGTAAAGGTCAGCATGCCTGACTGGACTCTGTGTTTGATGTTTACAAGATGCTTTGAAATCACCCTTACTCCTGGCCAGGTTAGAGTAAAATCAAATAAACACATATAATTTATATTATTTACAAAATCTAAGCACAGCCAAGATAGTTACAGAAGCTATGAACAAGGTTGACTAGAAATAAAAATAAACCATGCATGTATATGGTTCTCCAAGACTTTTCACTCTGTCTGGTAACTGCCAGCAAGCTGTTGAACCTCTCTCAGCAAACACAGTGTACACAATACAATCTTTATGTCCTAATATCTGCAGAGAAAAGGCTGCAGTTTCAGTGAGGCAGGACATTTTCTAGCCAGTTCCTTCACAGGTTATTCAAGGATATATTCAGACTCAAATCCTTTGCTCTTCCACACCATCTTTTTCTTCCCAAGTTAAAACATACTCTTTTTCTTAATTAGGAGGTAGAATTGCAATACTTACTCCAGGATTCTTAACTACTCTTGTGTTTACTTAAACAATTAATAAATCTTTCTCTCTTTTAATGAAACAACTTTTCTGTCAGGCCAGGGTCTATTCATAAACTATTCACAGCATTTCACACATTGTTCTTCATGAAAAGCATTCAAAACAGCAACCACATTTATGTGCAACCGTGTCATAGTATTAATTTGGGATTAATCGGATTAATTTGGGATTAATGCCTGTGGCTCATTGCAAGCTATTATTTGTGATAAAACCTGCCAATAATCATTTACTCTGGTATGATAATTTCAGGTACCTGATGTACCACTGGCTGGCCTCATTTCAACATGTTCTCTCTTTCTTATAATCTGGGCAGCTCCTTTTTGGGGCTGAGCAGTCTTGGATCAAGTATCTGCTACCTGTGATAGCAGAAGCAGCTCAACAACCTGACAAAGCAGCCCATGCAGGTCAGAAGAAAAAGGCCTTCCGGAGGCAGGCAGCAGCTGATAAGTTTGGAGTGGTCCACACCACAATCAATGCTGTAACAGCATCAGAGGTGTATGTTCAGTATCACAATTCTTTCAGGTCTGCTACAGGATGTCAAGTGCAAGCACAAGAAGTTTATTTTTATTTTTTGTCTTTTCTTTATATTCTCCCAAATTCATGATTAAAGGAATACAAATAATGAATAAGATACACATCCCTTGTCATTTATGGATTTACCATTTTTCCCCTGTGAAAAAGACTATCTAAAGAAGCCAAACTATGAACTTTTTGTATGTGTGTGTGTGTCTGTTTCTGTCTTCATCATTACTTAATCATTTGCACTCCAGCTATCCTTGTGAAATTTTATGGAGTTTGTTTTTACAAACTACATACTTAAGGGACTTTAAGCAAACTGGTACCTTTTGTAATGCCCCTCCTGCCAGCATTTAAAATGCATTGATTCATCTGATGGATCATTTAAATTAACTTAAGTAAACAGAGACTTCCAGTAAAAAAAAAAATTAAAAAAAAATTGTGAAAGCTAAAGCAGCAGCCTAGGATTTTCCAAAAGGAAAGAGGATTCATTTTCCATAAGCTTTCACCTCTAGAACACCTCCTGGAAATACCAGGAGAGATGACAGCAGAAAAGTTAGATTGTATCTTCTTGATAACCTTCTCACAGATACCTGTTACATCATTATAATTTAGTCGTAATATAACTGAGAATTGAACTTGCCCAGACTGTTGGCTACTGTTTTTACTATGTGGAGATGGAAGTTTTATCTCAAAATTGTGTATATATTTTTTCCTTTTAAAAAGTACTAAGCTATAAATTACTGTGCCCTTATGGACAGATTTAATCATTATGCACACCAAAATGACCATTGAATTGGGGTTGGACCTGATGATCTCTTGAGGTCCCTTCCAACCCCTACAATTCAGTGATTCTGTGTGAATTGTGATTTACATTTTGCTGCCACATAATAAAACCTCCAGCACAGATGAGTTTAGAGCTTAGGTACTACTCCTGAAGGGACAGACCTGCATTCATCACCAGCATGCTACCCACTGTGCCGCACATTGAAGCAGAAAATGCCCATGACTCATCTCCTGAGCAGTAACATTCTCTCATCATACCCTGTCATATGAAAGTCGATTTAATAAGTTGGTCCAAGTACTTTCAAAGTTGTCCAACATTAGAATTGGAGAATCTGCCAGATTTTGTTCACACAAATTTTGCTGATTCTGCTGATTGTTCATCTCACCCATCTCTTGTACTAAGCCTTTTGACAATTTGTCATCCTGTTATTCAAAGCATAACCAAAACCCTCAAAGATATCAACTATAGAAACTTCTCTCTCTGCTCTCTGACAATGCACAGAAACTCACTATTCTTTTACATCACTCTGGCATGTAAATACACAGAAGGTGACCAGGGAAACCAAGACCTTGCTGCCTTTGTGGTTTCCAGCGTGGCTGCTTGCCGATACCAGTTGGGAATGCAACATAAGCATAAGCCAACCTACATGACTGAGTGGAAAGTGTTTTTTTTTTTTTTTTTTTTTTTTTTTTTATATATACTAATTCAGTCAAAAAGTCATCAGAAATATTCTTCTGATCACTTTAGACTTCTTTGTGAAGCAGTAATTCATTAAGTCTGTGTTTAGTATTGTCCTCAGTGTGTGAGACAAGCAAAATTGGACTGGCTTAACACAAAGTAACCTATATTGCTGCAGATTTAATTTGCTTGAAAATGGAAAGCATGCTCAAAAGCACTACAGAATATGCATGCAGGCTTTGGCAAAGTCTATGATTACACATTTCTGCATCAGTTTTGAGGTATGGTCTCAGGTACCTTGCTCTGTTCTCTGCAGTCAAGCTCATTTTCATCTGCTAGGTTTAGTCTTAGTTAGGTACCACTGGAAAAATAATGGAATAAACTTTTTTTTTTTTTAAAAAAATTTATTTAATCTTATCAAATGAATATAGAAGGCCAAATTAACAGCAAAGACAAGACCAGCAAAGACAATTAAGCTTGGATTTGGGGACAATGCGTCTAATAGAAACTTGATCCTGGGGAGAAGCTACTGTTGATAATGGTTAATGGGAGGAAATTAATAATTTGAATATTACTATTTTTTTTCCCCCAAAACAATGTTCTTCAATAAAGATTTTTTTAATTAAATTTTCAACTCAATTATTTGGAAAGAGGTTAGCTAAGAAGAGCATGATCATTTGATCATTTGTTTTTAATTGATCAGATTTTAGGGTTTTCCAGGCTACTTTTCTTCGTGGTCTTTCACCAGCTCAGCAACATGATGTGCATTGCTTCTGGTTACCTGAGTTTTAACTGTTGGCTGCTTTTCTCCCTCACTTATGGGAAGTGGCTATGCACCATAGTGGTGACTATGTTATCTAGAAAAACAGACAAGCCATCATTTTTCATTGTAGGGCTGGGGTGGGACTGGTCTCACTGCTTCAGTGTGCCACAAGTGGGGCTTCTTCGGTCCTGTGCCATGGCCTTTTGCAGCATTATGGATTCATCCCACACTGTCTGCCACTCATCAGCTTCTTCAATGAGCCTCCCTGCTACCAGTCACACCAGAAATTCCAGAAATGCACAGAAATATTTTGTTTCCTCCAAAAGAAGGAGCAGGAGGTTTGTTCTGTTTACAAACTCTCTGACTGCTGTCTCACCACAGAGTGTCTGCATCTTCATCCTCCATAAGAGAAGGTCTAACCTTAATTTCTTCTTTCCTGTTCTGAGAAAGACGCAAGTTGAAAGGTTAAGCATGTGCAGTATTCTAAAACTAAATGTTTCAAGCAAATATTTACCTCCAGGTAAAAAAATCACGTGTTGAAGATGTGAAAAGCAGATACTTCAGTGTTTTTAGAAACTATATATTTGACTTTGTATTTAATAGAAAAGTAAAAAACCTCAGGATATTGGCATGATTCAGAATGAAATGACTTATTCTGTTTTTCATCTTTCACTGGTTATATCATACCTTCCTCAAAGTACAATGGAGCTCAGAAGAAAAACTGGAATGATATATTCTTTAATAAGGACAAGTGGGAATATCAATACTCAGTAGACTGCAGAGAGAAAAATTCTAAATTGGAAATATTAGTGTATGTCAAACTAGACCTTATGATTTTCTTCAGTTCTATGTTGTAGTAGAGAAGGCAAACGAAAAGTAGGACAAAAAAGGATACACAGTTCAATTGGTTTAATGAAGTGTCTCATTTATTCCATGTAGTCCAGTTCCAGAACTTGCATTTTATCTTCAAAAGTAACATTTCAGCTATAAAAGATACTACTAGATGTTAAGATTTTCTCAGAAGAGAATTCTCATGAAAGAAATGCAAAAAGTTTCAAAAATTACAGAAAAGATTAGAAAATAGGCACAAATGACTGAATTTTCATAGCTAACATTGAATCTTGTAAAGCTAATAATGAAGTCACATAAAACTGTCTACAAACACTTCTGTGATTTTCAAAAAATTAAATAGAAGGAAGCCATACACAAAGTGAAAAAATAGGAATTACTCAAGGGAACAAGCAAAATCATATTTTCACAGATATTAACAAACAGATCAATGGGACATTTTATGCCTTCATTACAGTATAAACCCCTCAAAATATCTGTAGAGATGCTGTTCTTACTATACTCAAATCCAGAAAAAATGTAACCCATGCACTTTAGGTGGCATTCACCATAACATAAATACCTTAAGAAAAAGAACACAGTCTCCCCATGGAAGTGGAAAATTTGCTTTTAAAAGATGTAGTAAGTTTTCTTCCCTTAAAGAGGAAAATCAGACTTAAACAAATTCTAGATTGAACAGGAATTTCATATTGACTCAGCTGTCATATTTTTTCCTCATGACAAGAGTGAGAGAAATCTTTATGAAATTCAACTATGAGCTGAGTTTTGTTGTGAAGTCACCACAAAAACAAGGGGTGATCAAATTAGGGGGAAAAAAAAGAAATCTCTATCTCTCTCTTTCTCTCTCTAGTATATCTTTGATGCCACAAATGGTTTAGCTGTATTCTTAACTGAGATAGCTCAGATAGCTTCATGTCTGTGTGGGTAAGAAAAGAAGAACTAATCCAGTATAATATGCATACTAATACTGCATTATTAAAGACACAAGCACATGAATGTTTCAAAATAACTTGAGGTAGACTTTGCAATATGATATTCTTGATGATCCAAAAAATGCAAGAGATGGCTTTAGTGTCGAGAAAATGAGCAAGGAATGTACACTTAAGATTTACTAAAACATATTGGCATTTCTTGCAGACTGAATGGTCTCACATTGAAAACTTATGATCATATATTTTTTAGATTTTCCACAGTCAGACCCATTGGTATCAACCCCTTGCTAATGAATAACTTGTGATCAGATTAGAAAGTGGAAACAAAAACTGTAAATGTGGTAGCTCTCTATAAGATTACCTAAACAAGTAATTTCCTTTAATAAAGCATATATTAAATACAACTTTTTTTTTTTTTTTTTTTTTTTTGATAAAGGTATACTTTTCAGAAATGTCAAGCATCAACCTGTGCTGTCTTTTCCAGAAACTACACATCATTGTTTCTTAATTATACCTAGAAACAGTTTAAGAAGCAAAGATCTACAGCAGAGTATTTCAAGGGTGGAATAGTTGGGGACTTTGAAAATGTCATTTTTTTTTTTTTTTTTTCTGTATGTGCATGAAAACTAAATATTTTATTAGATGCTTTACTTTGGTAATACTAGGATTTTTATTTTTTATTTTTTACCTGATTTTACTTTGTAGTTATTTTAACCTTAATGGTTCCTGTTCAGTTAGATCTTTTTAAACGCATAAAGTGAGTATTTATAGTCTTCTGTATCATTTTCTCAGACAATTCTTCTGCCTTTTTTGCCTGGGAGAAACTCTGAAGAGGTTTTAGGAATTTTACTGTGACCTGTCATGCCTTAGTTGAACTGGCAAAAATATCATTCACAGTATTGGAGTAGTTAAACAGTCAGAAACAAAAGGTTGTGTACAGTCCAAAGAAAAGTCAGGTTTCCTGTCAAATTGCTCAATTGTATTCTCCTTAGTCTATCATGACGTCATCATTCAGCAGTTCCCTTGTCATCACACAGTTTTGGATGAAAGACAAAACCTGAATTTATATTCCAAAAATAAGGCAAATAAAGAGAAGATTTGCATTTGTTTGGGGAAAAAACAAAACCAAAACAAACATATTTCAGAACAATTTAATGTGTTTCAAAGGCACAAAAGGCAGCCCAAGTCCAACTCATTTTTTTCCATTGTTGAAGAATTCCAAATGCTATGAAGTTTTCCTATACAAGATGCCCTAACTAAGGAAGGAAAACAGTATATATCATGCATGGGCAGAGACATAGTGAATTCAACGAGCCTCTGTGTGGGTGTACAATACACCACAGCCCAGGGAACCATATTTCAGGGGCTGTTTAGGGACTATGTTGTAATGAGGACAGAAGTCTGGGGATGAGTTTGTCCTGGATGCTTCCTGCCTTTTATAAATGCAGATCAGCTGTGACTGCCAAGCCTGAGCAAAGAGTCAGAGCTGATCTAGACCAAAGTCTCAAAGGCCAGCAGCAGAGACCAGAGTTATGGGAATTTGGGGAATTTTCAATTTTTTTTTTTTTTTTTTTTTCCTTATGCATAGGAACTAGGCAAAGAAAACTAGCAGCTAATATGACAGCAGATCGCCAAAGAAAAGAGGATACAAATAAAAAGTTTTGCTATGGAAGCCTGGCTTGAAGGAAATTATCTAGGCATGAAATGTAAGTGATACATCCCACTGAATGAAAGAGTTGAAAAATAGGAATGTAGGTTGGAGGTGATGACGAGTTTTGAATGGGGATTCGAAGACACCATGAAGGTGAAACGAGAAAATTCCACACAGACACTAGAAGATTTATAACAACTAAAGCTCCTAAACGCAACCCATCAAGGTTGCTCTGACATTTTAATAAAATTTAAAATTTTTAGCCCACTACTACCAGGAAGTCATTTTTATACCATGACTTCTCCCTTGTATTTAGAATTTTCAGTCAAAATTTCTTCATGGCCACTTCACATAATTGGTTCTAGTGCCAATATTTTCCCATAGCATAAGTAGCTCTTTTTTATCCAGGATTTCTGATCATTTAATGTTTATTGATGGTAAGCATGCTCATAATTTTAATTCAGCCTGCATATTAGATTAGAAAAGACTCTCTAGTGTCTTCAGCTGAGAGTTTGGGCATTCCTCTGACCACTTAGGAGTCACTGTCCATATCTGTTTTGAATCTTTATTGATTATGGATGACTGCAGCACAAAATAAACATTCTCAACAATAGTTTACACAATTAATAATATTTCTCACCTGGAAACTCCTGGGAGTGCTTTTCCATTTTACTGTAAGTGCATCAGTGAAATTTAAATGTTATCCTGTGGTAAATCCTTATCTGTGGGTTTATCCCTTCTCCAGATATTTCCACCTGATCACAAGCCTATTGTTTGGTCATGTTCTTTATTCAGAGGCCTGGCATGTCCCTGAAATAATTAACTTCCTCCCATCTGTCACTCAAGTAAATAACATAATTTATTTCTGTGCAATCTCCTACCTTTTGAGTTGAGTTTGTTAATGCAAATATTTAACAGCCTTGGTCATAAGACTGAGCATGAGAAACTCCACTAGCATGCAACCTGGTATCTTCTCTTTGAGCTGTGCTAGCTGTCATTTCCTCTTTAATATTCCCAGTCCCATATATCTGCTGAAGAATACAACATCCAGCTCCTTTACCCTTTCCTGCACACTCCTGCTTTCTGTTGCCAAGACAGCTCTTCTCTAGCCTCACTCTTCTCTTGCTTTTATTCCTGGACCAAATATCATTTTTCTCCTGCAATTCTTCTATTCAGAAAAACTGTCAGCTCTCCCAGTTATTCCACTGTTTCATGTTTCTGAGGGGTAGTTGATTATATCAGGTGAAAATCTGATTGTATTCTAATTTTTATGATCCCCATGTTATGGAGCTCCTGCTGTTGAATTACCCAGATCTCTTAGCTGTCTGATATATATATGTATAGATATATACACACACACATATATATACACACACACGTATATATATATATATATTGAATGACTTTCAATCCATTCATCATCCCCTTCTCTCATGAAGTCGATAGTTTTAAAGATGACAAAAGGTGATACGATACATAGATGAGCCATATCTTTCTGTGAACAGCTGCCTTTTCTCAACCTTATCCTCCCCCCACCAGCAGATGGTCATTCCTCAACTGTTCTGCTCCTCTAGTCCATTTCTTTTTACAGTGACATGTCCCCATCATTTTTTCTCATCTCAGTCATGTTTTTTTTCCATTTGCAGAAAAAAAATTAAACCAAAACAAATTGTTTACTGCTGAACTGTATAAAAACTACTCTCTTTCTCTGAGATTTTTTATTCTGTTCCCACTCCTTCCTATTCCTTTAGCCTGTATTAGTATGGTCCTTCTTGCAGAAGTCACTCTTTATGTTCCTGTAGCCAGCCAACCTGAAGCCCCTTCTCAAGGTCTTTGAAACATAGGATCTACAGTTTTAGGAAATGAGCAGGGCTGCACACTCAGCATGTTTGACTCAGAGACAGAACCTGAATTTTAGTAGCTCTTGGAGCATATTATACTCCAATGCCAGGGTAGTGCAAAGACAAGTCATTAATGCTGCTTCCCCAACTAGCAGCACTGGGCACAGGAGCAGCAGTGATGTGCCACCAGTCTCTAAGATCCAAGAAGCAGAGACAGAAGAACCTAGAAGCAGTTAGCCCTAACACTGCTATGTAAATGGGTGCATCACCTGTACAGCACCAGATACATATAGCACGTCACCTGTGCCAAGTCTGTTATGTTTTCCACTTGCTTCTGTAAAATGGACATAAAAATATATTCTCACAGACAAGTTAGGAGGCCACATTTTATAATTTTGTTTAAAAAATAATATACAAAAATACTTCTCTTTATGGTTGTGATTGCCTGTAGTTTCCTGTTGTTCTTAATATTTTACTTTTGCATTATGAATGTTAGCGTAAATCCTCTTTCATGGCCACCACTTTTTGTTTGTATGTTTGTTTACCTCCTCCTCGGTAAGCTTGTATTATCTGTACTTCTTGTGATTCAGGGGTGTATGCTTTATTCAACAGTCCACTGACTACTAATGGTTTCTCTTTGCTTTATCCTTGTCGCTTCAGAAAAGCAGCTGTCTGCTACATGGAGAACAATTACATCAGTCTAACATGGTCCATGTAGGTCTTAAGCATATTTTGTAAGTGAATGATAGTAAATCCCTTCTATATTTTCCAAGGTTAGATCATTCTATTTTCCCAATTCATTGACGTTACAACATTTTTGAGAATAGCTCCACACCATTCTTCACCATTTTGAGCTCTCTGGGACTCCTCAGCAAAGTCAGAGTTCAAAAAAATCATCACCTGAGCAAAAGCAGTCTGAAGAGACTGAGATCAGGCTCTCATTATTGGAGTGAACATCTTCGCTATTACTTCTGTGAGTGAGAAAAACATGACTCCAAATATTGTCTCCAGACCACTGAGACAGCACTCTCAGTCATAACATCCCACTGGCAAAATAGGAAACTTAAGAAGCTGTAAATACAAGCTTCTAAAGAACATGTGACTCAGAGCTGATGCAAAGATTTCCAATTTCCTGGGTGAATACACAGTTTGGTTTGAGCAACATTCCTTCTGGATCTACTTAAAGTTTAATGCTCTCCAAATAAAATGGAGACAAATAACCCAGCTATGAAAAGTAAAACACACATGCAATTAATGTACTTAATTGTTCTACCTATCAGAGATAGATTAATTTTTTCATGCAATGTGATAAATTACTGTATAAACCCAAGTAGCTTTGCCCCGTTTTTTTCTCTGCCCTGCTCTCATGCTTTGTGTCACTCTGCAGAGTATGTCATTAAAATCCAGCATGTATTTAATGTAAATAAAACAAGGCATGATTAGTTGAGAAATATCTTCATAAGGAATATCCACTTAAAGAAAGCATCCTGTTTTGTCACTTTGTATTTAATTTCAATTTATAAATCTTGGTGTTGGAGCTGTGAAAAACATCCAGATAATTACATACCGTTCAATACAGTTACTCCGCTGGCAAAGTTTCCAAGTTTCCGTACCTGGACTGTGATATCCCCAGGCAAGAACAATCAATCTAAATTAACTATTAAATACAATTACATTTAAAAAAAGGGTTGGGGGGGTGGGAAGTCTGGGGGGGGGGGGGGGGGGGGGGGGGGGGAAGTGCGATTCAATGTTTTTTTAATTATTAGTTGAA
>NC_048926.1:14271459-14284302 GCF_011077185.1 Oxyura jamaicensis | reverse complement strand
ATTGTTAGTTCCTAATTAGTTAAAATCTCTAACCAACTTAGGATTCTAAATTTCTATTTTGATTGTGTTCTAGGCTGCCCATGCCTTAAAAAAGGAGTCACATACCTCATTCTTTTCAGATACCTTAGAAAATTTTGTTAGGTATATGCCTGTCTTTTAGGGCACTTAAATATCTCTGTGAATATGTTACTAGCCATCTAAATTGTTTTAGAGAAATGGACATTGTGGATTTAACAAAGTATCTTGAGGAATTGGATAACAAGTTTGACTGCACTAGCTAAAAATCTGAATAATAATTAAAAATGCATACATTGTTGCTTGTTTTGCTGCAAAAATTCCTTTAAAAATCCATACCTTTTAAAAAATATATATATTTTTTTTGGCGTGGAGAGGAAAAGCAAGTGATATATTCCAGTATAAGCATATTGAAAACCAAACACAAAGAGTTTTTATCTTGAAGACCAAGACTGCTCTTAGAACAGATATCAGGAACTCAATCAATACCTGTGTAGCCAGATGAGTTGAATTTCCAAGTTACAGTTCAACAGCCATGAGAGCTTATGCTTTTCAAAATGCAACCTACCTGCCTTAAACAGTTATCATATTTAGGTGACCCATAAGCTGCTCTTTTAAAAACAGAGTTACATTTAAACACTAAGCGAAGTGCTTCACCAAAATATTTACCATCTTCATAAACTGAATGAAGAATGAGAAGGAGCCTTGGCCTCTCCCAGATATGTGCACAGCACAGGGGTCCTTGTCTGACCTCTTATCTTCAGCTACCCCACTTAACTGGTATTGTTCAAGCCTTTGTGCCTTACTATTCAGCTTATTTCTGTGAACTTGACCATCACTGGGAAATAAATACATAAATAAAGAAATCTAGCTGATGGAATTGTTAACACTTTATTAGCAATACTTTAACAATACTATTAGCAATACTATAACAAATGGAAGCAATTTTTGCTCATGCTATGATATGCTACATTTCTCTCTTGTGGAGATAACTATTATGTTGAAAATAATCTATCTGAAAGACAAAAACATTGCTTCTTCCACTGGCTCTGAAATTTGATTTAATAGGGTGCTTTTTTTAATTTTTTTTGGGCAGAAAGTGCCTCCCTGTGAAGGGTACACAAATGTGCCTTTGTTGGATGCTAGAAATTCACTCAAAGCTCCCTCCACACCTTTCTTAAGGAAAACAGAAGATATGTGTGTGAGGACTGTGCTTGGAAATGGTGATTGTTTCTCAGGTCTTTAATTCATGTTGGCCTTCATTGATGTAGGCGGCCTCTCCTGCACTTGCACATTATGTGCAAACAGAAAAAACATAACTGGCAAGAAGTTATAAAAAGACTCAAGGAAAAGCAAACATGCAAAATAAAAGATGGCCTCTGTGAAATGTCCCAAAGGTCACTGCTGTTAGCACAATGGAGGAAAGAAATCCCAGAGATTTTTTTTTTTTTTTTTAAATCTTTGGCCCTCAGTGCAAATTGATTCTAGGTACATCTGTTCCTTGAACCATGAAAAAAACTACTTGGAGTGTTTTAGAAGATATTATTAAGATATAGTCCAACACAGTATATCAAGCTATTTCTAATTTTTCATGTCTGACAATGTCCTAGTGTTCCTGCTGTTCAGAAAGTAAATGTCCTTTGAAGTACTCTTTTAATTGCTTCTCAGTCTAAGGATGAGCATTGTAGTTCCTTCTTTGATAGAACCTCAATGCTACACTAATATATGAATATTTTATTTATGCTAAACTATCATTTCAAGCTTTATTGAATGCTTTCAAATGTTCCATGTATTATTTTGAGTGTGGGTAGAAGAAAAACAGGTTGCCATTTATTTTCACGCAATTCTTGGCCTCAGTCTTTAGTGGCAAGACCAGTTGTTACTAGTTACCCAGTATCCTGAGCTAGTGGAAGGAGATGGGGAGGAGAATGTGGCCCTCACAATTCATGAGGAAATGGTTGGTGACCTGCTACAGCACTTAGATATACGCAAGTCGATGGGGCCGGATGGGATCCAACCGAGTGTGCTGAGAGAACTGGAGGAAGAGCTGGCCAAGCTGCTTTCCATCATTTATCAGCAGTCCTGGCTATCAGGGGAGGTCCTTGTCGACTGGCGGCTAGCAAACGTGACGCCCATCTACAAGAAGGGCCAGAAGGTTGACCCAGGAAATTATAGGGCTGTTAGTTTGACCTCAGTGCCAGGGAAGCTCATGGAGCAAATTATCTTGAGTGTCATCACGCGGCACTTGCAGGGCAACCAGGCGATCAGGCCCAGTCAGCATGGGTTTATGAAAGGCACGTTATGCTTGACTAACCTGATCTCCTTCTGTGACAATGTGACATGCTTAGTGGATGAGGGAAAGGCTGTGGATGTGGTCTACCTTGACTTCAGTAAGGCTTTTGACACCGTTTCCCGTATCATTCTCCTCAGGAAACTGGCTGCTCATGGCTTGGACTGGCATACGCTTCATTGGGTTAGAAACTGATTGGATATCTGGGCCCAAAGAGTCATGGTGAATGCAGTTATATCCAGTTGGAAGCTGGTCACTGGTGGAGTCCCCCAGGGCTCAGTACTGGGGCCAGTCCTCTTTAACATCTTTATCGATGATCTGGATGAGGGGATCGAGTGCACCCTCAGTAAGTGTGCAGACGACACCAAGTTAGGTGCATGTGTCAATCTGCTTGAGGGTAGGAAGGCTCTGCAGGATGACCTGGATAAGCTGGACCGATGGGCTGAGGCCAACGGTATGAAGTTCAACAAGGCCAAGTGCCGGGTCCTGCACCTGGGGCACAACAACCCCAAGCAGCACCTGGGAGATGTGATGGTTAGAAAGCTGCCTGGTGGAGAAGGACCTGGGAGTATTGGTTGATAGTTGGATGAATATGAGCCAGCAGTGTGCTCAGGTGGCCAAGAAGGCCAGCAGCATCCTGGCTTGCATAAGAAACAGCGTGGCCAGCAGGGCTAGGGAAGTAATTGTCCCCATGTACTTGGGTCTGGTGAGGCCGCGCCTTGAGTACTGCGTTCAGTTTTGGACCCCTCACTATGAGGAGGACATCGAGGTGCTCAAGTGAGTTCAGAGAAGGGCAACGAAGAGCGTAGTCATATGGTTTAGTGGAAGACTTGTTAGTGTTAGGTTAGAGGTTGGACTTGGTGATCTTGGAGGTCTCTTCCAACCTAGATGATCCTGTGATTCTGTGATTCTGTGAATGCAGACAGTTAGTGGATTGTTGTTATGCAGTTGAATGGCTCAGGGAGACTGCTGTGATGCTAACACAGGCAACCCAGAAGAGCTTCCATTTAGGTATCGAGCTAGCAAGCCAGATTTTCAGCATGTTGCTGGCCTCAAATGTTGTGGTGACAAATCCAAAATTGTTAAGTAATCCAAGGGGACCTTCAGCAAAAGATTTCAGACACATTGAGCTTGATCCTAGGGAAACCTGATCTAGTAGGCAACATCCCTGCCCATGGCAGGGAGGGTGGATCTTGATGATCTTTAAGATCCCTTCCAACCTGAGCCATTCTACGATTTTATGATCTGCTGGAGGGTTTTGAGACAATGGAGAAACTGAGCAGGACAAGTAACAGAAGTCTAGGGCAATCAGATAAATCTTCACATAAAAAATATCTAGTGAGCCATATCTGTACTGTACCATATCTGAGCACAATCATGTAGAGCTGATTCAGATAGTTCTGCCCAGCTCTGTGTCAGGTCTTGTGGGCTGACTCAAGGTACCTCTGAAGCAAAATTTCAGGATATGAACATCACCTAACCAGGATGATGAAAAGCCCAGGTTACAGGCAGGGTCTCAGATGCTGGCAGTGCTGGGAAACAACCTGTGCTTCTCCTCATTATTGAGGGCAGGGATGGCTGGAGGCCTCAATCTGCAGAGACTGAGAGATGAGTAGTTTTCTTCTTTTTAATTAAACATTTAAACATAATTAATACCAAGTACCTCTGGCAGATGAAGCAGCAACCACATGTTTTTTTACTGCAAGATATGATATGGGTTTGGACTAGAGTCTGCAAACAGAAGGAATTGGGAGCTTTTTTTTTTTCTAAGTATATTTTATTTCATACAGGATGGTGTGACAACACAGAAGTAGAATCCTTCGCAAAATGATGGCAGTCCCAAGGCCTCTCTAGTTCTATTAAGGGACAAGAATATACAGGTTCTTCTGTACAGAGCAAAAAGCAGCCAGAAAGAGAAGCAGGAGCACAGTGCTAAAGTCTGCACTCAAACCATGGAGCTTTCTTCAGAGAAACCTTGCTTGAGTGCCATGGCTGAGCCTGAAAAGAGAGGAGACACATTGGTCCATGCTTCATGTATCAGCAGCCACCCAATATCCTGGGAATAAGACATAAAAATCTTCAAGCAATAAACAGTACTTCTCCAGGCCTCAGCCAAATTAACCAAGCAAGCATGGATTGGCCCTGCTCCAGTAACTAGGAGTCATAGAGAATAGTAGAAACATTGCATCCTTAGTTTCTCTCCTCTCTCCCATTCTGTATTTATGGGGTCTACTCAGGCCTGTTGTGAGCTCCACCCTGGCCAGGTCTCAACTCTATCCACTATATGAAATCAGCCAAGCTTTCAATTCCCTATGTAATAACAATAAATGTGAAAGCAGTCACGGTGTTACTGAAATTCTCTTTCCCTAACAAAGGAAGGAAAATAGCTCCAAGTGATAACGTGTCTGAGTACAAAAGGATATCAGCAAGAATGCATCTTCTTTTCAAGTGCCTGAATGTAGCCTACTGAAACCCAAATCATAACAAATGGCATCACGACATGAAACCTCTGCAGATAGTTCCTTGATATGTGCTTTGAAATTTCATTTACTGTTGTGGGCAGTAAGGGAAAAATAAAATCAGTTAAAGCTATTTTCTTATCCTCCTTCCAAATATGTTAACCTTTATGCTGAGTCACATGTTGTTAATATTCTTTTAACCAGAATGGCATCACAGTAACCTTCTGTTCCGTGCTGTCACAGCAGAGGGCTTTGAAAGGCCAGATTTGCATGTCTTTTCCCAAGATGATTATTTGTGGATGGTTTCCATGGCAGAGTGGTGGCACGGAGCTGATGCTGCTTTCCATGAAACTGTGAGATTCCCATTCCCCACCTCAGAGCAGAGTTAGGACTGATCCAGTGTCAGTACTTGAATGGTACCATAAGCCCCATAGTACCATGGTTTCTTGGCTTATGTTCTTGCTGTGTAGACTTTGACATTTGAGATGTATCATTTCAGATTTAGCATTTATCCAAATCCATGCACACTTGCATTGACCTATCCAAGTGTTCACTCACTGAGAACACTGCCTTTGAACTTGCTGTATTTACCAAAATCCAAGGTAACCCTTTAGCACAAGCTTAAAAATTATCAAGGCTGATTTAAGAAAACGGTTTAAAATCTGTTTTTACTACAAACCAAAGCATGCAACAACATCAAAGAAACTGTATCAAACCAAAGAAATCCTACAGGGAAGCACAGCAACACATGGTACTGATTTCACCAGTGTGAAACTCTTTACTCTTTTACCCAAACAGACATCTTTTCTTGGAAGAGTGTTTTTTAGCAGTCATGTAAGACATCCAAAGTGTTTGAGGCCAACTTAAAAAACAAAACATTTTTTTTTCTAAAAAAAAAATGAAAATAAATTTACTCTTTTGAGAAAATAAATCCTATGTTTCCTTTTGTACAACCCAAAATGTTTATGTGCTTTCCATCAATATTCTTGACTTTCCTTAGCTTCTCAGTAGATCTACATGAAGTAACTGTGTACACACACACACACACACACACACACACAAAAAAAAAAAAAAAAAAGGAAAAAAAAAAAAGCAAAACCAAAATCTGGGGGTGGATTTAAAGCTTGTGAAAAAAATCATTGCAATATTCATCTCCATGTCTGAAGAAAAAAGCAAATATATTATGGTATTACAACAGAAAAAAATGGATTTACATTGGTCATCTTAATCATAAAAGAAGCTGAAGACTTAATTTGGGCCTTGTGCAAAATCTATTTAACTCATGAGACTTCTAATGACTTTAGTGAGTGCAACCCATACCTCAGAAAGAGAGGAATTTTCAAAAATACCCAGCTGACAGCAGAATAATGCTTTTTATACTTGCTTGCAACAAAGCTGAAGCATTTGAATTTACTAGTGCAGAGATATGACCTACTCCACCATATGAAGACCACTTCTTGAATTCCTACAGAGATGGTAGAATCAAAGAATAGAATGAATTATAGAATGACTTGGGTTGGAAATGTCCTTAAACATCATCTAGTTCCCTATGGGCAGGGGCACCTTCCACTAGATCAGTTTGCCCAGGGTCTTGTCCAACCTGGCCTTGAACACCTCCAGGGATGGGGCATCCACAGCTTCTCTGGGCAACTTTTCTCAGTGCCTCTGAGTGAAGACTTTCCTCCTAACACCTAACCTAAATCTCCCTTCTTTTAGGTTTAAACCATTCCCCCTTGTCCTGTCATTATCCAGTTGACCAAAGAGTTGCATTCCATGTTTTTTATAACCACCCTTCAAGTACTGCAATGTCACAATGAGTTTTCCCTGGAGCCTTCTCTTCTCCAGGCTGAACATCTCCAGCTCTCTCAGCCTGTCTTCACAGGAGAGGTGCTACAGTCCTCTGATCATTTTTGTGGCCCTCCTCTGGACCTGGTCTAACAGCCACACATTCTTCTTGTCCTGAGGGCCCCAGACTCCAAGTGAGGCCTCACAAGGACAGAGCAGTAGCCTTGTTAGCTGGGATAGCCTGGACATCTTGTGGGTCAGGCAAGATGTCTGTCTTCTGAGTCCTGGGGAGCATTTTAGCTCCCTGCTAAGTAAGTCACTGTCTGGTGAGGCTATGCCAAGATGTCGTTACTCCATGGAAGATGACACTTGGCTTGTTATGGTGTGGGTCTGAACAAAGAGCTACAAAAGCATAGACAGTCATGATCTTTTTCAGTTACACAGATGTATTTAGGCACTGGGGGTTAATTGCATCCTGAAGCCCACCTGTGCAATGCAAAGAAATGTTGCTCAAGCTTAAAGTTAGAGGAGAATGCAGGGAGTGTTTCTCTTCAGTATTCATCTGAAATGACTGCTTTAGTGCCAGGAAATAATGACCCTCAAAATGCACAGTTCTGATTCAGTCTCAGGCTAAACTGCTCTTTAAGTAGATGTTACAGCATGGGGCATAGTATCTGCATGGCTTAATATGAGCTGCTTTTAGATACTGAATATTTCTTTCTCACTCTCCTATTTTTCTTTTAAAGCAGATTTCTTACCGAGCAGTGGGGGCAAAGCCTGCATGACCTGATTGGCATGCATGGCGAAGCAAACCCTTCTCATTGCCATAGAAGGAAGGAAAAAAAAAACAGGAGACAGAGAAAAGCAGCATAAATAAAGCAGCATGAAACAAAACAAACAAACAACAACAACAACAACAACAACAAAACAGAGGAGTAACAGACAAAGGGATTGGCCAGCATCCACATTCCCTTATCTTTACAACAAGCAGTTCATAAACACATGTACACACTTTAACTGAAAAAGGAGAGATCAGAAATAGAGATGTGGTAAACTATAAAAACAACATCCCACTCATGACGCTGTTGGGGACAGATGCTGTAAGAGAAGTTTCCAATGACTGCAGGAGCATCTGTTTGTACACAGATAATGTGGACCCAAGAAAGAGAAACATGGCAGGCAGAAAGAGAAGTGGCAGTCATTATGCAGCAAAAATATCTATTTGAAATGGAGCCAGGCTCTCTAGAAGCACACTCCTCCTCAGTGCACCCATTCCTATAATAGTCCACAGCATCACTCACACCCCCAGGGACACTTCTGGGGCAGGAGCCCTCAGAAATGGGCTTGGCTCCAAAACAGATGCTTTTGGTACACTTTGCAGTTATTTTAAAGGGAAATGCAGTAATTCAAAAGGAATAAATCAAGACCTTCCCAGTCTTTTGGGCATGGGCTTATGAAAGGCACAGACCTTCTATCTGTTGTACTGGGACAGAAGTCTTTCAGTGCAGCGCTGTTCATTAAGCTGCTCCTCACTTCAGTTCCATTTTTGAAAGCTTAGCTCATCTGCTTTGCTCACTTATCCATCTTAAAGGGTAAAACAAACACAACTGGAGGAAAAGTCAGTGCTAATGTCCCTTTTGCCTTGACTGATTTACAATATCTGTTGCAGGGGGTCAAAAGTCTCCTTTCCTGGCTGTGGTTTTCTGGTAGTTTTTTCTTCTGGGGACATACGAAAAGAACAGTATTGTCCTAGGAAAGGGATCAGCTATTACACTTCATTTTATATATATATATAAAGTTTGCAAATGTCCACCATTTTATTTTATTTTATTTTATTTTATTTTATTTTATTTTATTTTATTTTATATTTTATTTTATTTTATTTTAATTTTATTTTTCCCAATATTGTTACCCAATGCTGTTTGTTTCCTTTGTGTGTTTAAATTGGGCAAATATTCCTGTACTGAGCCCTTACTGCAGGATTTTAGTGTAGGAGCACACTGATTAAGCTATCCACCTTCAGGAAGTGAAGGAAAACTACCTGCAAACAATCTTGGTTCAAAAGAAAGGTCATAGCTGCTCTGCAGTTCCACCCCAGGGCAGTTCCGCCCTGGCAGGAATGAGGCTCTGGTTATGACTTCTTGAGATGCTCATTAGCAAGAAGATGCTGGATCAAGACATGTGATAGGGTAAGTTCAGGGAGGACTCCTCAATAAAGAAGTCCCTTTGCCATGGAGATATTGCTGTAAGTGAAACATGGCTCATTTATTCACCTTAGGCCTTGCCTCCACCTGTGGATATTTCACAGATAAAACAACACCTCTGCTCAGCAGAACCTGAGTCCATTACACTTACCTCTTAAAATAAGATTCAACTTTGAAAACCAGAGTTAGTGCTCAAGAAGTCTTGGTTGCTCTCTTCATCTTTTCAGGATACTTTGATAATTCCAGTAGCATTTTCAGTCCCTACAAGTTTCTTCAGGCTCTTGTATCTGTTTATTGGGTCTTTTAGTGATAAATGAGTCATATTGCTTTGAACTAAAAGTAACTGGCCTTTGCTCTGCACAGCTCCTGAAAAAGTGCCAAAGAACCTCACTGCTGCACTTTACATAGCTTGACTATATTTAGTATGGGCTATACCAGAAACTTCAAGACAGTCTGTGAATCTTGCTTTTTGTTCAAGAGACAAGAGATGCAATTGACTGCAGGCTATGGTCTCAATCACAGGAGAAAAATTCCTGTCTCCTGTTTGTCCACCTTCTTCTTTCTTACTAGTTTTTCATTACTGTGTGCAACATAAGAGCAAGATCTCTGGGTCATACACTGTGTGGGAATAAGGGGGAAAAATTTAGTAAGTTTTTTTTTTTTTTTTTTTTTTTAATATGACGTATTAATGAATACTTTGGAAGACTTCTCCAATTTTCTCCTTTTATTCAGAGATAAGTGAGCCTTTATAATGTGAATTAGTTTCTTCTTTGAATTGGGATAGTTCTTGAAGGCAATCACCACACGCTAGTTTACTGCGTGCTCTTTTATAGTTATTCATATTTACGAGATTTAATTTTTGAAAGATGAATCAAAACTATGTTTGAAAAAAAAAAAACCACGAAACTGGGGATTTTTGAATTGGGAAGCTTTTAATTTTTGTTTTCCCTTGCAAAATATCTACTTGTCTTAATGGAAACATTTTTTGGGAACATGTTCAGAATTCACAGAGCTCCAATGGAAAATGGGCAGTCTCTGATTATTTAAACACCCAAACTTAACGTATTTATTGCCATATTTTGGAAAAAAAAGGGTGTGGTCATGCTGTTTCTACTCCAGGTTCTCTTTTCTTTAACAGGATTTTGCCATAGCCTAGAAATCCCAAGTACACGATTTCTTAGCATTTCAGCAGTCTTGGAGCTGGTCTAGGAATTTGCAGGCTCTTGCACTACCAAGTCTACAGAAGCTTTGAACATTTCAGAAAGGTGGAACTGAAATATAACTGATTTCCATAAATCCGGGAATTTTGCAATTGCAGTTCATTAGAGGTATTTTACATTACGTTGAGAAGGACTCAGGGAGACTCCTGTTGGAGTCTGAACTGTCCTTCCATGTTGGAAAGCCAAGTTCCAGCTGACTCTGATTAAAACCTCATAATGCTTTGCATATTCTCAGACCAGACAATAATGGCCCATAGGTTAGAACACATATTTTTAAAAGGTGTTTTCTGACTTTGTTTTTTAGCTGCTTCATCTACGAAAATTGGGTTTTCAGAGAACAGTTGAAGGCATGGAAGAATTCCTTATAACTAGCAACTTTGAACTACTATGTTCAACTACAATGGTAAACTGATGCATCATGACTTCAAAAAGTGTTTTCTTATGTAGCATTTTAAGGTCATGTATGTGATCTGAGCAAGTCCTGGAATGGTAGACTATATGGTGCAATAATCTGTGATCCGCTTGCTGTATTTGTAGAAAGAGGGAAAACTAGTAAAATGCATACCTCAGCAAATTTTAGGGTTTTTTTTTTTTTTTTTTTTTTTTTTTCCAGTTTTTACTGCTTGTACCTGGAATTTATGCAAGACCTTCCCAGAAACTGGTTCACAGAAACAGATTCCCAAAGTGGTACATTTGGAAAACACCTTGAAAATAATTACTGTGACAATTTTAGAAGCTCTGCTAAGAAACTTAGCAGCATTTTTCAGTGGCTGGCACTGTCTTCTGATGTACTGAAAGTTCAAAACCTCAAAATTTTGCTCACAGCAGGAAACTGATCTTTACCAGTTACTCCCAAAGTCTCTCTGTGAAGCATGACCATTAAAAGGGCTGTGGCAGTTTCAGCACATCTGCGCTTATGACTTTAACACCAAAATCTCCATATTCTAATTTTATCTCTAGTATCTGAAGAAATGTGAAACTAGAAGCAGATGTCTTTTGGAATAATATTAGCAGAAGCTTAGGAACCAGTCCAGATTGTTCAGGAATCCATACTTTCCTAGTTGAGTTTGGAGGATCCTGTTTTTTGCAAATTCTGCTAAAGGAAAATCATAATTGTTTTTGAACCAGAAAATGTTAATGTTTTTGGAGCCAATGCAAAAATGATGCTGCAGTCAGAAGACACGTGTTTCTCTCTTAGAAAATGAGATCTTGCCAGCCTCTGGGAGAAGGCGATGGCAGCTCACAGCCGCCTGAGAGAGGGACAGCTTTGACCTGCCCTGCAGCCACCCTTCAGGGATTTTAATGATGGGTTTGGTGTGAAGCCATGTTCATTCCTTGGCTGGCAGAAGAGCCCGCGTGATGTAGGATATTGCTGAAGAAGGAGCAGATAAAATGGAAAGGGCAAAGCATTTTAATAGAGGCCTGAAATAAAAGTGTTCCTGTAATCATTAAATAATTGCAAAGTATCAGAATTTCCAAAACTTGAGAGGATATTAAAGATAGCACTGCTCAATGAAGAGTGACATATGTTTTCCAAACTAGTATTCACTTTTTTGGTGTGTATGAAATTGGGCATGCATACTTCCTCCCACTATGTCTCGCCTTTTCCTTGCTTTCCTGACTGTATGCAAAAAACATTAAAAAGTAATGAATTAATGGAAATTACAGGGCACTGAATTAATGGAAAAGTTCTCTCTGTGGATTTCTATTACTGTATACAGTCATGCCATGTTAGCAACATGAGTTATTCTGATTTACAGGCTTCATCTTGCTAATCAGAGCGAGTCATTTGAATATAAGTATTTGCAAATAAATGTTGAGTATCTCTGTTCATGAGGCAGAAACTCAGTAGTTCAAATGTCCATGTAACCAGTGAGAAAATGGAAAGGGATGAACTCTACAGATTAAAGATTTACTGCTAAATTGGTATTGTAGTTTATTTGTAGGGTTATATGATAGAAATATTATTTTTCACTATGTGGGTAGACAGTCTTTTCTGTATATGCTGTATACTGTACTTATGTAAATGACATTTTTTTCCATTCATTCCTTGTTTCCATTTCACATATAAAGAGCTTTGTGCAAAAAAATAGTAATCTTACTAGACTTTGGCCACAATTATGAGGTGCTTTGAGAGATTAAAAAAAAAAACAACACGCATGTTTCTGTGCTAATCATAACGAAATACAGATGTTTGTTGTCCTGCATTTTTATCAGTGGCTGCATTTCAGAAACTTAGATCTGCTAATAGAGCTGTTAAAAGTATAACTGTATTCCCAAGAGCAGACATTATTTGCACACAAGAAAGCACACAGTCAAAGGGCTGCTCATATTTGTGTTGTACAATCATTTGACCTTTCCTCCTTGTGCTTAACTAAAGTATAATTTAAAATTAAAAACATGTTTATGCCATGTTACTAATTCCAGATGCAGCAAATAAAAATAATATATCAGTCCACCATGTTGCCTTGCATTTACCATAAGTTTTTCATTAGTAATGTCCTCCTAGATAACTAGATTATCCCTCAAAACCAGCAAGCTCTCTCTTCAAGGTCCTGAGAACAGAATATCCAACTTTAATTGACCTCAATGAAATTGGTTATGTGCTTTGTTGAAAGTCATATAGAATAACAGCTAGGCACCTGATCCTATTCCCATCAGGTCGATGGGCATTTCACAACTATCTGGAATAGGAATAGGATGAGTGTAAAGAATTTTCTGTTAAAAAATGAGGTTTAATAACCATTTAGTTTGTAGAAGGAAGGACTTGCACTTGTAGACTTAAAATCCTGCACATCAGCTGAGCTGTGGACTTCTCCATGGGCATTCTTCCTCTTTTTTTTTTTTTTTTTTTTTTTTTTTTTTTTTTT
>NC_048926.1:14243584-14266459 GCF_011077185.1 Oxyura jamaicensis | reverse complement strand
TCCTCTTCCCCTTCCCCTTCCCCTTCCCCTTCCCCTTCCCATCATTATTGTTTTTGACTATTTTCCTATACATAGCCGTGACTGGATCGAAATGGGACTTTGGTTACAACCTGACTGCCTTGCTGGCTTTGGGTTGGGTTGCAGTGTCCTTGCATACAATAAGTTCTGTTTCCCATGTAGGATTTTGCTTTAACTGCAATGTATCAATCCCCAGAGCATCCTCCTTGCTCTGGCATGAGCTCCCTAGCTGCCTGCAGAGTCTGTGAAGCACAGATTAACTCTGCTGGTGCTCATCCTCCAGACACCGAACCATTGCTGGGAACAGTGCTGCCAGATTAGTACATTCACTGCACTCCCTGATAAATAGGAACCTCATGCTCTGGACACAGAAAGACCAATTTTCAGAATCACAAGACAGAAAGAATTACAACTTTACATATATATATTTAGGAGGCTTTCAGGACATAAGACTGATCTGCTGTTCCATAGTGTGTTAGCCAAGACAGCAACTGATTAATCTCATAACAAATCTGTTACAGATAAAACACAAAACAAATCATAGTGACTTGCTATGTAAACCTGGGATTTTTCCATGCTTGTTTTTGGCCTGCTGTTACCCAGCTACTGCCTTGTGAGAGAAACAATCACAGGTGAGTGTGATTTCATCCAGTACCTTAACTCGCTATGCATATAATAAATATCACTCTTCATTTAGATTCTGGCAAGCTATCACTGTAGTTGGAAGTTCACAATGTTTTCTTGTAATCTACACCTGGATATGTATAATCCAGTCCAAATATATATGCTGCTTTAGTTAGTTATAAGTCTTAAAAAGAAATCCTTCCTTAGCATCCATCTGCTTGTGCTATCTTGCTACTTACCTCTACCAGGTCCAAAATATTCTGCAGCCTTGCTCTGGAAAGTGAGCCATTAATTGTGCCTTGTGCTAAAATCAAATGTGCTTCTGTCTTGTCACACCGGGTGTGGATATGGAGCTATGTTGCACATACACAGCAGGAAACCCTGATGTTTAACTAATCAATAATTTTGTTTGACTGTTACCTAGGATTTGTTTTCTTTGTTGATTTTGCATGTTTTCTTGCACTTAAAGTATTTCTGATCTTGCCAATGTTAGGTAATGATTAGGGTGGAGGTAAAAAAAAACAAACAACATAAACAACAAAAAAAACTCTACAGAAAGATAAACATCTTTGAAGGCATGAAGAAATTTTCAGATAATTTGCATATTTCCAAAATGAAAACCAAAATAAAACCATAGCAGTTCTTTGCCCAAGTTTACTATGCTGCGGGCTTTTTTAAAATGTAAGACCCTCTCAGTTCAGCCAAGTCAGAAAAAATTACTGTTGCTCTTCATCTGTCACTAACACAAAAAACACCCTAAAACATACTACACATCAGAGCTGTGCAAAATGATATCATATGCATGGCATTAGCAGGCTTTTATTTTTCATTAAAAAGCAGTCTGCTAAGAAACAGATCACTTCTATTTAGTTCTTGAACTAAAATTTAGGAAAAAAAAGTATTATTCTGTGTTGAAAATGAATGGAATTTGTAACTTTGCAAACTCTCCATTCTGAAAGGCACCGTGTAAAATTTATGGGATTTCCATACAGAGGAACTCAGGAATACTTTCTGTGATTTACACAAAACATTTTCATTTTGTGAGACAGAAAGTGAGAGGCAGTGCACGGTTAGGCACTTGAGGAGTGCTATAATGGCTCGGTAATGCAAGCCCTGGAATGCCTTAATACAGTTATAAAATAGATCAGTGTAGCTATAAAAAGAATAAGTAAAAAGAATAAATTCTCTTTGAATAATTTCCAAGTCTGCAACACAATGGGCTTATGTCATTCCCTATAATTACAAAGCCATAATCAAAGCCTAATGATTCACCATTAGGCCATCAGACTTGAGGTCACAGGGCAGTTAACAAGAGAAATAAGGATGAAGGCATTTAGAAACTATCACACGCACACAAACATATTCTCCTTCTTACCTAGTATTTTGGGTTCTGGAGTGTGTAGCACATGATACTTCAAAAATTTCAAAAGGGGCAGTTATATATTAAAAAACAAAACAAAACAAAAAAAGGTAATTTTATTCTGACTCAGGAAGCTTATAGCTGAGTAAAACATCAGTCACTCTCATTTTTCGGAATGAATGTTACTTGCTTCAGCAGAAAATTTCTTTGCCTGCAGAAGACATTGCAGGTTTGAGAGCAGCTGGCTGGTTTTGTATTGCTCAAAAGTTTATGACCTGTTCTGTACTGTTCTTTTTTTTTTTTTTTTTTTTTTTTTCTGGATCACTGGCGTACCACCCCTCAATCTTCTCTTCCCTTTTAGAATGAACACTGTCTCTGATAAAACTCCCTAGTGTACATTCTGGGTTTTCTCTCAGTTCTTCCCACTTATTTCCAGTGAATGGTCATTCCCACTCTGCTCATGCAATCTGTTGGGTGTGTTTGAGGCACAAACGTTTTCCTGACATGGCATTCCTATCACTACCTGTTTAATTTAATTGCAAATAACTCCTGTAATGCATGGAATACAGTTGTCCCTAGTTTTACAGAAAGCCTATGGAGATTCAAGCACAGGTTAATATATTTGGCACAAAAATCCTTCTTTAGGCACATTAATCGCAACTGATTCAAGAATGGAAGTTATGTGAAACTGGTACCAATGCGAAAACACCATATAGAGGAAGATGTCTGAGCACCTTTGCATGCAATTTGGCTACAAAATGGCAGTGATTAGCGAATACTAGCAGATCATTGGAGTAATTCATGTAGGCATGACTTCTGGTTCCCCACATGCCTCAGCTGCACAATCCATAGAGACCACTGGGGGAACATGATGCCCCTGGGAGAACTGCTCTGGTTTTTCTGGGAGTTGTGTGTAATGCAGCATTTCATGCTAATGTTTGATTCCTTCTTATGTATCCAGCAAAATCCAGAACTGGGACAATTTAATAAAAACACTGACAAGTTTGTTTTACACAGTTTGGCAAGTGCTGGCCTTTGAAATATTTCCATGTGTCAACGACAAGAGAGTGTGGAGAGGGAACATTTGTCAGGCTTGCACAAGAGCACTGATGCTAACAAGAGAGCGGGCATAAACCAAGAGGCATTTGCAATGGCAACCATACAAAAAAGATTTGTTATATTACAGATTGGCAATTCCCACACTGGTTTACATGTCATTTATACTATCGCCACTTTTAATTAGCTCTTAACAGGAAGGAGGAATATTCATTATTAAGAGTCCTAATTCTTCAGCCTGTAGATATTTTAGATTCAACATCACACTGGATTAAAATCCCTCTTTCTTGTGCATTAAGTCTCCGTAATCCTATCAACAATGTCAGACATCTTGTGTTGGAAAGATTTCCTACCTCCATTTATAGCACACAATTTGCTCAATGGAAGTGTATTTGGGCATAAAGAGAAGTATCTGTGGTACACTTTTTCTTGAAAAGAAGCATTTACTATAATAAATCTTCCTCTGACAGCCTGAAAAAGTGCTTTGTCCCCATGAGCAGGTTTTGTCACCGTTGAACTGCTGACTTTGTTAAAGACAAGAGTTATCTTCTTTGACTGGTATTATTTACAATGCACTGTTAACAGTTCTAAGTGGATTTATCCAGCACATGGAGAAGATAGAAATGAACAAAATAGTTGGCTAATTGAAAATAATATGATCCATTGGCTTTCCCAGTGGGCATTTCCTTCCAGTAAGTGCTCCCAGCTAAATGAGATTTAGAGAATTTTGTCTGTGATGCCAAGCATTAGTAAATGATTTAAAAATCCATATTTATTTGAAAAAGAAAAGGGGGGAAGGGAAGGTTAACAGGATGTAGTTGTCTTTCTCAAAGGGAACACATTTAGGCCATGATTCTGCTGTCAAGGAAGGCAGTGAGAGCAGGGTCAAACGATGAAGAACTCTTAATTAAGGAAGTGTGTTCCTCACAGGAGGTTTCTGAAGTATTTTCAAAGCAGAAAAATAGCTGCAATAATGACTGCAAATAATTAGTATAATAACATGAGTTTTGCCAAATATTACATTTATTCCTGTATGCTAATATCATTGCTCTACTTCACAACAACATAATGTAACATTTATTGGTTACTTTTTTTGGAATGTGACTTCTCCTGTTATGAGGAGATCCTGAGCTATGAGTCTTTTTTTTTTTTTTTTTTTTTTTTTTTTTCCCAGAGAACTAGATATCTTAAATCATCAATCAATCACTTACAGATAATTACAGGGAAGAATTTAAAGACCCTTCTCCTTCTTGAGTTAATGCTTGTGATCCACATGACTGGTCTAACGGTTTTATTCTAGTCAAGTACGCCAGCTAAAACCTATGAAATATCTGGACACAGTTCTTGTTTTTTCCATTGTCGTGATCTCTTAACAAAAATGACAGCTGGACATCGCAATTTTATTTTCCCTCGGAGAAGCCATGATGCTAGGAACCAGGCATCCTGTTCACAGCTACAGCTCTCAAGTATTATCATTACACCAAGTCTAAATAATGATGCAAGCTGAAAGTAACGGTAATGCTCTTGGGAAGAAAAAGTAGTGATGCTAGTGGTAAGGAGGTGAATCAACTTGATGTGACTGGCCCCCGAATGGGGAAGGAACATAAGAGGAAGCACTGCCTTCTCTGCCGACTGGTCCTGCCACTGGAAGAAAGCTAGTGCCATGCAGCAGCTGGGACTGTGGCTCCGTATGCCTCAGGAGGAAGAAAGCTGCAAATACCAAAGTACCTTCTGCAGTAGCTGTAGCTGTGCTAAAAGTACACAGGAATACATGTAGCCACCCACGTATAAGCAGATTTCTGGTATTTTTAAAGACAAATCTGTAGTAAGAGGGGCAGGATTAATTCACATATTTATGCATATGTCTGCAGAAATAAGAAAATATTGTGCATACCTGTGATATGCTGATCATTCCTAAAACTTTGCTAGTTGCCTTGAAAAAGGGAATGTTGCTACCTCATTACTTCTAGTCTTCTAACTAGATCTCTTCTGACCAATGTGACAGACATAAACAAAAGATGAAAGGAAAATACATTAAGAAATCAAGAGTTGACTGCAGGAGGTAGAATAATGAGTCAACTGTATGGGAAATTAAGGTCACGAAATGCTTTTCTGCATCTTTCTCAGGGAGTTGCCTGGAAGGATAGGAGTGAAACCTGAAACTATATGAAAATGGCTCTGTTTTATACAACGTTGAAAGTCACAGCAGATTTCTCAAAACAGGCCACAAAAGGCCTGCAGGAAAGCTGTGTGGTGCCACGACTCTTTCAGCCAGCAAAGACCAGAGCTTTATGTCCAACAACTCAGTGCTTGCTGAGGGCTGGCTACTGTACAGCTGCATTTGCAAAGCCTGAGCTGGGAGGCCCTGCTGATAGACCACGGTGCTGTGTGCACATATAAGTCATGAAACATGAGCCCACATCTAGGCAAAAATACAGAGTAATGAAATACTTGCATAAGTTTGGACATGAGGCAATAAGACAAACTCAATAGCTGTTTTGTTCCTAGGGTCCTACACGAGCATCTTCCAGTAACCTGCATCTGCTGGCTTCTAGTTTCTGGCCTTTTTTTTTTTTTTTTTGGCAGATTCAGTTTCCCTTTCAGTCACGAGGGACATTTGCTTTCTGCTGAGATGAGAAGACTTTACCGTTGATGAGATTCTGAAAACTGAAATAAAATAAAACCCTTCTCTTCCATGGTTGAAGCAATCCTTAAAACTTACCCTTTTCATCTTAGCATGAGTCTTTGAGAACCAGGTCGATTGTCTTCTAAGGAACGCAGCAAATGCTGGAAGGATACAGAAGGTAGGGTTAGTTTTTTCTGTGCTTGGCATATCCAGCAAGGATGGAAAATAGACCTCTAAATCTATTGTTTAGACTCTGTGCTCAGAGGGAAACCAGGCACTTCCTGGGAACAATTAATTTCATACTAAAATAGGCAATTTGAAATAGGTCAAGTGAATCATGGGCTGGAAGTGTCTCTTTCTCTCAGTTGACTACAGAGGATATCCAGGCACCTCCCTCTCCACCCCAAGAGATGTTGGCAAATTAAACCCACCTGCTCTCAGTCTCTCTGGATGCATCTATATTACAAACATAGAGAAACTTAAGCTGTCTCCATGCAAGCTACCTTTGATTTGAAACAGGACAGTTATGACCCTGGGACTCTGTACCTGTTCTTTGCTTTTGAAAAGATTTCACCTGATGCACAACAGGTAGAGAACCTGCTGACGATGACTTCCTGAAGGCCCAGCTGAATAAACCATACTCTCCTACTATATGAAGACATCCCGCAGATTCAGGCTTTTTGTTTGGTACAGTAAGTCAGCTTATCCGTTTCCTTTTTCATCCATGCCAGTAGTGTGGGAAAATAAAATCTCAGAGCTCAGTACTTAGTTGCACTAAATGTCCTATTACTTAGTCTTGCCTGTGCTGCTCACAAGGATAGTCACATGGGGAAGAGATTACCTTCATCCACTTGCTCACTGCACAGTTAAACTCCACAGCTTCACGATGTTCCTAGCTCAAAAAAATGAGTGCTTCTTTCCACACACATACCAGGGAGTAGCTCTAATCTCAGGGAGCTGCTGTGCCCGTCCAGCTCTTGCTGCTCTCTTGTGTAGAGAGCTCTCGGGGGAAGGCTGGAAGGAAAGGGACATGGGACAGCAGATGGGACAAATGGCATCCTTTCATATACTTCACTTATAATAAGTGATCCATAAGTTATGGAATATAATATCTTATCATGGAGTAGGATGTATGGTGGTTTTACTCAGATGGGCAACTGAGCTCTACCACAACTGCTGTCTCACTTCCCCTCCTCAGAAAGAAAGGGGAGAAAATACAATAGAAAGGTCTCAAGGGTTGAGAAAAGGTCAGGGAGATCATTCAACAGTTATTGTTACGGGCAAAACAGACTCAGCATAGGGAGATTAGTAAAATTTATTGCCTATTACTAACAAGTTAAGAAGTGAAAAACAAATGAAAGAAACCAAAAACACCTTCCCCCACCCACCTTCTTCTACCTCTTCTCTCCGAGCAATGCAGGGGAATGGGGAATGGGGACTGTGGTCAATATATAGCACTTCATCTCTGCCACTCCTTCAGAGTCACTCTCTGCCCCTGCTCCACGTAGGATTCTGTCCTTTCGGAACTGAGCTTGCAGGGGCTGCCCACAGGCAGCAGCTCTTCAAGAACTGCTCCCACATGGCTCCATATCAGGGGGTCCATCCGTCAAAAGCAAACTGCTCCAGCACGGGTCCCCCACGGGCAGCAGCTCCCCCCAGACCCCTGCTCCTGCATGGGCTCCTCTCCACGGGCTGCAGCTCCGGCCCGGGGCCTGCTCCTGCGGGGGCTCTCCATGGGCCGCAGCCTCCTCCAGGCCACATCCACCTGCTCCACCGGGGGCTCCTCCACGGGCTGCAGCGTGGAGATCTGCTCCATGTGGGACCCATGGGCTGCAGGGGGACAGCCTGCTCCACCAGGGGCCTCTCCACAGGCCGCAGGGGAATTGCTGCTGCCTGCCTGGAGCACCTCCTGCCCTCCTGCTGCACCAACCTTGGTGTTTGCAGGGCTGGTTCTCACTCCTCTCTCCCAGCTGATGTTGTGCCACAGTTTTTTAAAATTTATTTCCCCCCCTTAAATTCGTGCTCACAGAGGCACAAACAACCATACTCAGTTGTTTACAACCATACTCAGTTGTTTGTAAACAACTGAGTTGCAAACAACTGGGTGTTTCCCTTTGGAGCTGGCTGAAACTGGCCCTTATCTAACATGGGGTAGCTTCTGCGTTCTTCTCACAGAAGCCACCCCTACAGCCCCCTGCTACCAAAACCTTGCCACATAATCATACTACAGGGTATTACTTACTTTATATCTTACTACACTTTGTATCTTTTTATACTCTCCCACTTTGACTTACTATCAGTTGACAAAAACTATTTTCCTTGTGAACACAGATGAACATGTAAATAGAATAATGCATTTATGTGTAGATCTGTCACTTTCTGAACAGTACATCTGAGACTGAGTTATTGGAACTGTCACTTGCAGTATTGCTGGCAGAAATTTAGTGTACAGATATAGTCACTGACTGAAGGTCCAACATTTAATGCCAAAGTACCCTCAAATCCCTCAGAACACCCTCTATTGCTCCCTAATTTGAGAAAGAGACCTTAATACAGCTTAAAAATCTTCATTTTTTCTAAGTCTATAATGTATTTAATATGACTTCAAGAAGATCTTAGAACCTGATTCCCAGGCCCAGTTTAGCATTTTTTTTTTGCTCTGCAAACCACATAAAGGAAATAAAAGTGAGTTCTGTTTATCGGTACCAGTTGTCTCTTTCAACTATTAATCTACTAACGTGATAAAGAAAAAAACATTTTACCTTATGCACACAACTGTGCTTCCCCTCTATCATTAAAATAGAAGCCACCCATGATAGCTTCTTAATGACACCTGAGCAGTGTCTATGCACAATGACTTTTCTTGTATGTTTGAATTTCTATCACAGCTCATATAAAAAGGAAGACCAGCTGTGATCGTGCTCACCAGTGGTCAACAACTGATTAGAAATGCAAAAAACTATTCAGCAACAATTCATTTTGACAGTTTGGGGTCACATATTCTTGGTTTTGGTGCTTCAATTTCAGAATGACCTTGTTTCTATGATTTCCCCCTTCCATTTTAGAAAGAAGAGAATCTTAAGTGTATTTTGAACAATTTGTAACTGTAAGTTTAGTGTTTAGTCGTTCAAACTTCTCACATATGAAAAATCTGCAGAGTTTCACCTTTTGTTCATATCCAGTGCTGTGAAGAATGGTTTGATGCCAGCATCAGGAAGCATGAGGTCATATGATGTTTATAGACCAGAATGGCATCAAGTGTAGGAAATTGCCTAGTTATTTCCTTTACAAAGTACAAAACATTATATTTATTACGCATTTAATTATGATTTCAGAAATGAATTTGTAATGATGGAGGGAGGACAATATTAGTTAATAATTAGGGAAATGAGAAATTTGTGTTTATTCAAATAAGTATAGCCCTTCTGTTTCCTGGATGACAAATATCATTTGACAAGGTATCTTACTTCTGAAGTATGAGAATGAATTGTCCAACTTGACATGAGGAAAAAAACACAAAACAAAACAACAACAACAACAACAAAAACAAACCACACATTTCAGTGAGGCTACATTATTCTTTTTACAGGAATTCTGCCTCCTGGAAAGCACAGCTATTTTGAGCATGATTCACTAGAGCACTTGCTTATGTTTTTACCTGTAAGCATATATTATTTTAAGGAACACCTGACAGTGAATGAAACAAATAGGATATAAAATGCAAGTGTACATTTGACTGTTTGAACAGTTAGGGAATTTTACACATTTTCTTATAAAACTTAACTATGTATTAGAATAATGCAATTGCAGTTTGTCAGAGTAAGTATAGTTAATACCTTGTAACGAATGTAATATGTTACATTTTAAAATGCTTTCTTAAACCCTACATTTTCAATATTTGTATTGTGTCTCTGTATGATACTGTCATGAACTGCTCTAATGCATTTACTTTTTGAACTGGTTCTTATGTGTCATGCTCATAAAGCACATTTTAACTCTGCTTATTCTCTGTTTGTTAGAGTTGATCCTTGATTCTACAGAAGTCATTCTTATATCAGTATCTAGTGGAACGTTTTCCTGCCCATGGCAGAGGGGTTGGAATTAGATTATCTTTAAGGTCCCTTCCAACCCAAACCATTCTATGAGTCTATGATCAAATAAAGTTAACAAAAATATATATATATATGTAATTTTCTTACTGATATTTAGTCATTGTTCAAACAAGATGATAAAAGATGTTACAGTTACCTCTATCACATCTTCAACAAATTGTTCCTATAATACAGATATGGAAGTGAACTATAATTGTATGCAAATATAGATCAGAAAAATCTATGTAACTAACTTGGCAGTCACAAAAAAGAACGCAATGTAAGAAGTCTCAAGAGCTTCATTATTTCTATGCAGAATACAGAAACAGGAAATGAATGGGGTGGTTATATAAATGAATGTAATACTTTGGGCAGAATGAAATTTGTATGATTAGGCCAAACATTATACAAGTAGAACTACTGACTTCATAAATGGCATACAGACGTAATTAGGATTTCCCAATCCTTGTTTATTAAACTGTCCCCAAACTACAAAGCTGTAAACCAAAACCCCAAATGGTGAGATGCAGTCTGGAATTTTTTATGTGCAGCTTATATGTGTGTTACAAAAAGTCTTATTCAAATTTAGATTCTAAAATTGACATTTTTATAAGTTTTAGGGGAATTAAATAAGTTTTTAAAAATTTCCAGTTTATGACTTTATGTATGTATGCTCCTATATATACTACATAGATGATTTAGTTAAATTTTGTAATCATTTTGCCACTATGCTAAAATCTTTACACACAAATACAAACAAGAGCAAATGAAGCGAATTGTAATCAAACATTGTAAGTGCTGAAATACTTTTCTTTTTCATTTTTCTTCTGGAATTCTGGGATTTTTTTTGAAAACTGCAAATCTGTAATTTGATAATCCAGTCCACAGAGGGATTTCACCCACCTATGAAACCCATGGAAAATGGCCTATATATAATATGTATGCAAAGTGTAGACAGATTTTCTGTCATCTCAGACTTGGGAACACACAGTACAAAGCGCTCATTAGTTGGAACACAAGGATTCAATAAAAAGTGGAGTTGGCCAGCGGGCAGCAGTTCCAGTACATAACAAAATGTTGCAGTTTCAAAATTTGTTTTCATTCTGGGTTAGAATTTAAAAAGAGGCCATCCAAGCATCTTGGAAAGGAACCGTATTGAAACGCCCCTTTTTAAATCGAAAAGGTCTGTTTTCTCAATTCCTTTTTCATTTTCAATGAAAATAAGCCTTGTATGATATTAAAAACTGTAGTAAACCAGTGACACCTCTGCAAAATGTGGGCCTTGGCAAAACACTGTAATTCAATAAAAATAAAATAAAAAAAAGTATATGTCATCAAGTTTCCTAGTGATTTCTAAAGAAAAGTAACCAGCAAAATCTCAGTGATTATGCTTATAAAATGTCAGTTTTAAGTCTTACAGCAACTAGAAGTTTTAATTAATGACCTATAAATTACAAACTTGGAATCCTTTTTCTGCTTTAATGAAAGGGTGGACACATAAGAGTAGCACAAGCATAATTCGTAATTTCCATTTTTTTTTTTTTTTTGGCAAAAATCTGAATGCTTTTACCATTTTTTTTTTTTTCCCCACATAGGGATAATACTGTAAAATATAATGACAGTTTGATGAGAAGAAGCTTATTTTATGACTTTCTTTAGCATTGCTAAAGTGCTTATTCTTTCTAATAAATAAGAAGCTATTAACCACTCTAACTTAGTCACCAAAATGTGCTCACCATTAGGTACTCCAGCTCAGCACCTTCCTGTAAAGAAGAAAGCTTTCTGCTAATATGTGCACCAGTTTGAATGCTCTCCACAGAGTCAAACAATTTTAGTTTGGCAGCACGTGTAATCTTTTATATTTCTTATTTCTTTCAAGCAATTACTGGAGGAGCACTGTGGTTGTATGCATGCATTCAGCTCTAAAACCCATGACCTAGTGCAGCCCCTAGTAGCTGTAGAGCTCTGTGGCATTTGCTGTGTATGATGGTGCTCAGGGGTCTCATGCCAGAGTCCATGTGTCATCATGTAAATAAGAGCTCTGAGGTATGATACCAAAACTTTGAGCAACCATGTGAACATTACCTGGTGAGGACATTGATGTCCACAGATACACCATGCTACCCCATAAACAGAGGAGACCTCACTCCACTGGGGTGACAGGAACATGGGGAGTCTAAATTAGATGCCTAAACCTAACCATTGTGACAACCTTCCTCTGTAAGTCCTAGCACTAAATAAATAAATAAATAAATAAATAAAGAGGCTGCATAGGCTGCATACTTTTGTTCTTGTACCTTTCTATTAGCAGCCATTGTCAACCTCTGGCAGAAACAGCAGCAAACAAAGTAAGCCCTTGGCTGATCCCATCAGACCATTCCTTCATGCTTGTTACTGGTGGACATGTCTCCCTTCTTTTCAAACCAGGGACTCTGGATATTCATATTCAGTCTTCTGAATTTGTCATCCTGTCTCTGAGTGTATCTGTTATCAAGTGCTTCAGAAGTGTAAATTTCCCTGCAACTTCATAAATTTCTTTCTAAACTTTCTAATTAGAGGCGGTCTTTTACTCTCAAATATGAGGGGATAACAGCTTTTTATTTATCTATTTATTTATTTGTTTTGACTAAATCTCCTTAGCTGAAATACAGAGTCCATATTTTCTACATAAATCATGGTCTTTCTTTGAATACTGTTATCCTTTTGACCTTGGTGACTGTACCAAAGTAAGAAACATAAAAAGGTATGCAAGTTTCAGTGTGACCATAGCTACAGCTTGCCATGTCAGCAACAGCTCTGTGCAGCACTTTACAAGAATCAGAGCTACAGAATCATTTCCTTTTCATCCTTTAGTTCAAAGAAATTAATGGAATCAAACCTCAGCTGTTCTTTCTAACCACATACTTTTGTGGGTTACTTTGAGCTTTAATGTTTCTCTTTGAATTCAATACCCTTCTTGGTAAGCATTTCTGTAATTAGTAATTAGTAGCAATGATTAGACTTCACATTTTTTTAAACCAACAATACTTTGAAATGGTCCTTCATCATATATAGACATATCTTAACATATTTAGGGTATGGCACCATCCTTCCCATAGTCTAGCCTGAGAATGGGGAGTTAAATGTGGGTTTTTAAGGGTTCTCTTTCAACATATATATCGTGGAAGATGTGCCCATATAAACCACGCAAAGTATTTGATTTTGTCCATCCTACACAACAGGCAGATATCATTTCCATCTGTGTAGAACTGAGGCAAGCTGATAGATAAGTGATACAAGGTGAAAAGCTGTATTTGGGTGGCATCTGCCTAGTGGGAATGCATTTCAGAGAGATGGAGTTGTCACCCAAATGAACTACAAATAACTTTTCAGTACAAGAAAACCACTGAGCAGCACAGAATGAAGCTAGTATACTCTTATCTGATTAAGTTTTACTTATGGAAAGATGATGACATCTTACAGAGTGTTGCAGGAATTCCACCACCAGATTGGATTTAGACTAAATTCTATGCTTAGCTGTGACTGAGAGGACCAGATTTTTTTTTTATTTATTATTATTATTTTTTCCCCATGGCTGAATTTGCTAGTAGTCTTATATGTCATCTTGCTTCATCTTTGTATGCATGAAGACAGTATAAGACAGTTCTCACCTCAATTTTATTACACCCTAAGCTCAGAGATGGGATATCACTTCTACTATGAAGACAGGCTGTTCAACCTGGAGAAGAGAAGGCTCCAGGGAGAATTTATAGCAGCCTTCCAGTACCTAAGGGGTCCTACAGAAAAGCTGGGGAGTGTGTTATAGGACACAGAGTAATGGTTTAAACTAAAAGAGGTTAGATTTATTTTATACATTAGGAAAAAAAGTTCTTTACTCAGAGGCTGGTGAGGCACTGGAACATGTTGCCCAGAGAAGCTGCGGGTGCCCCATCCCTGGAATTGCTCAAGGCCAGGCTAGATGGGGCCTTGGACAACCTGATCAAGTGGAAAGAGTCATTGCCCATGGCAGGAGAAGGAATTAGATGATCTTCAAGGTCCCTTCTAACCCAAACCATTCTATGATTCTCTGATCACTAAGAACCAGTTCCCATATAATGAAAATGCTCAGGCCTAATAATGGGAGTTAGGATATTATTAATCAGTGGAGTTTATGAGACTAGCCACCACCACCAAATCCAAAATCTTAGTTCTCAGGAGTGATTGAAGAAAGTATGTTAATTCAGATAGCTATTACAGCATGGAACAGACAAGAAACTTCAACTCTGTCATAAACCCAGATGAATTAGTAGTGCAGTGGCCATACTTACCCAGGCCAGGTTTGAAAGCAAGGTGGTGAAGGGGAGTACACTGCCTGGTGTTGAAGGAGAATGAAGGAATAACAACAGAAGCCATGTGGTTCCATTTTCCATTCTGGAAAGAGACGTAATTGGTCCCTCTCCATGCCTCATGCTGGAGCATACAGTCAGAGGGACTGCTGGATTTACTAGAAAAGGAAGAAAAGTGTCCTCAGGAATACATAAAATATAACACATCGATACACAGAAAATGTATGGAAAGTTTAAAATTATGCATTCTGAATTTAAGCAGGCCATTTCAATTTACAGTGATAGGCTTCAAATCATTGTCTTCCAAATACCATTTGATTAAGTCATTGATAATATGCCCAGGTTTTTTCAACTTTTTTTTTTTTTTATTTTTTTTTTTTAACAAACAAACACACAAACAAACATGCAGTATTAAAATCTCAGTTAGAGTTCATTTTATCCTTTTTATTCAAGTGATGCTTAATTTAACTTAATTTCTTGGTGGATCTAAATCATGACAGGAAAGAGAAGCCTTGAAATCAATGCATATCATTGCCTGTGTCTTTGTCCTGTGACTGTTTAGGATTTTTAGGGAGGAAAAATTCTGCTGAAGGAATGGCTTAGGATAACAGAGTTTGGAGGTAGGAGGTGGCACCGATCAGCAGCTCTCTGGGTGGTAGCTGTCTTATTGTGCCGATTATGCACCTTGGCTCAGAGGGATTATGGCTTCTGAGTCACAAGGGGCTGGTGAGCAGTTTGACCTTGGTGTTCGAGTCAGGGTTACACCACAAGACCCATGGTAGGTCTGGCATAAATGCTGCTGAGGAATCAGAAGTGTTGGCAGTGGCAGAAGATGATCCCAACAGATCAGCTGAGGCAAACTCTGCTGGGTTACTCTGGGTGTGAGATGTCCTGCAGCCCCTCTGCAGCTCCTGTCGGTGTGGGGCCTGCCGGCAGGTGCTGTCAGCAACATCAATAGCACCCCTCCTCCTTTGTACATGAAAGGAAAAATTTGTCTTGTTTCATGGCCATTAAGATGTGGCTAGCAGGGATAGAGAGGATGGCTTCCTTGGCCTTGCTTGGACACATATGACTCAACTATTAATGTCAGAAAAAAAGAGTCAGCTATATTCAGAAGCCACCTAAGTATTACAGACTATTAGAAACAAGAATATTCTTTTTCTAAGACCCATTCAGAATCTGAGGTTTTAAAGTCCTGCTTACCGCATTATGTGAGTAAATGACATCATGGGGTACTATCCATATAAATTGTAAAATTCTACCACATTATCAAGTTTACCATAAAAGAGGTATAAGAAATACACATATAAATGAGCATATACCATATGAGAAATTTATATATATGTAAAGAACAAAAAAGGAAATGATACAAGGTTTTGTTGTATCAACTTTGCATTCAGGAATGTCACAGAGCCTTAGGCCTGGAGACAATAGTTAGCTATATAAATAATTTTCATAGCTTAGTTTGGGATGATTTTGTAATCAGTGAACAAAAAGCTAATTATAATTATGTTAATAGACACATAAAGGTCTGTTTAAGCCCATAGTTATTGAGACCTTTTAGGTAATCAGATTAATCCATGATCATCATGAATGGAGCTTGAAATATAGACCTTAATAAGATGATGTATTCTGCTTCTCATCTGGAAGTGATACTAACATCTTGCTCTCTCAAGGCATTTGATTGAGCAAGGCCCCCTATTTTCTGCCTATGCATATTGATAAGCTTCCACTCAACCTCCTTTTTACATTCTTATTTAAATCTCCGAATATATTATTTAAAGGTCTTCCTACATGAATGTGAAATCTTATCCAAGGAATTCAAATGGCTCTCATTAGGCATTTTTCCCATTCAGTTTCTATGACCAAATTAACTTAGACATTAAAGTATATAGTGCCAAGAAAGACATAGATTCCCAAAACAGGACTAAAGCAGAATTAGATGCCTACATACAGATTTACAGTCTTCATTTAATTGCCATCTAAAGTAAAATATTTTAGTCTCTCTAGTTACCTTAGTTTTGACCTTAACATTCTCCAGATGCTTAGAATTTCAGATCTGTTCATTTCTAAGCCTGCCCTTGTGTCCATTGCACTAATTACTTGGAACTTAATCTATGTCCAAGCTTAACTGGAATCTCAAATAGAAGCATTTCTCTTTGAGGCTCTGAATGGATTTCTACAGGAGTCATTTGGACAGCAACAGAGCTGGGCACCTGAAAAACATCTGATTGTTACCTGAAGACTTCACTGTGTTTGAAATTCAGCTTTTCTTCTGTTCTTGACTGAATGCTCTATAAAGCAAGACAATCTCTCATCCTCTCTCAAACAGAGACATTCTCTTTTACAGCCATCAGTGCAATATCATTATTTTTTTTTTTTTTCAGATTCACACAGCCTCACCAGCTAAAGTCCTTCACTCTTGCACCAGAAAAATTGACAGGCTTTGGTTCCTAGCAAGTAGAATACAAAGGGCTGAAAACCTCAGGCAATGCCTAGTCATTTCAGACCTACATTTGATCCATTACCAGGAAGTTCAGTAAAGGAGGCAAGGTAGGGGAAACACTGAACAAATCTCACTGGTAACAGCTGCAATGCTGCATTCTTACAATGAGGCTGACTAGTCATTTCTTTGATATGAGCATTTTGCTATCTATTCAGTCAAGGTGGCAGTACTTGCAAAAAGCAATCTACTGTATTATAAACAAAAGTAGATTATATATATATATATATGTATATATATATATTTTTTTTTCCTGAAGGTTGCACTGGAATATAGCAACAAAGATTAAATACTGCCTTACTTGTGGAAAAAAGACCATTGGTGCCAACACCAAGAGGGCATCTAGTCTATGAATGAATGTGCATGGACTGGGACACTTTCCAAAAACTCCAGTGAAGAGCAACCTGAGCAAAACAATTTTCTTTGTATGCTCAATCAGGGTGATTGCTATTTGTGATTAAAATTCAGCATGTTGCCTCTGCTGATGGAAAGTCTTAAATTTTGTCAGATGTAGGTTCTACATTTCACTGAGAACTTCTCTTTTAAACTTTTTTTTAAATTTTATTTTATTAGCTTTTTACAAGAGTTATCCAACTTTCAGGGAGACAAAGGAAAAGCTTTTTTTGACTTGCAGTCACAGAATCATAAAATAATTTATGTTGGAAGGGACCTGTGGAAGGTGTTTGTTGTAATAATAGCAAAGCTATCTTCAAAGTTGGATCAGGCTGCCCAGGGCCATCTCCAGCAAGGTTTTGCTTATCTCCAAGGGTTAAGAGTCTACAGCCTCCCTAGGAAACCTGTTTACCTGCTTACCTACAATCACCACAAATGTTTTTTAGCTCCTTATATTTTGTTGACACTTTTCCTGACACAACTCTTGTCCCGTAGCTATACACTTTTGAGGTAAGTCTGTCTCCTTTTTTAGCACTTCCCTTTACATAGTTGAAGGCAGCAATATCATCCCTTAGTCTTTACTCCTCTAGAAAAGGGAGCTAAACAAAGCAAACTCATCTCCTTCAATGTTTCCCTAGAACTGCTCCAGCCCCTAATCATTTTAGTAATCCTTCGCTGAACCTTTTGTCTTTTGTCCATATCTGCCAATATCTACTGAGAAAATCAAATCTGGACAGGGTATTTACAGCATTAGATGAAGAGGAAAAATCACTTCTCTTATCTGCTGGCTAGATCCTTGTTGATACAACTCAGTATGCAGCTGGCCTTGATTATCCCAAGGCCAACCTGCTGTCATCTTCAGCTTGTTGTCTGTCAGATCCTTTTTGGCAAAGCTGCTTTCTAGCCAGATGGCCCACAGGCTGCATTCTCACATGGGGCTGATCAATCCCCAGTGTAGGACTTGGAATTTGCTCTTAAAGAATATCATGAACTTCTGATCTGCCCATTTCTGCAGCATTTGGGATTCCTCTGAACGGCAGCCCTGCCCTACTCTGCATTGATGACCATGTCATGCATTTTGGTGTCTTCTGCCCTTGCATAGGGGTCATTCTGTCTGTTGTCCCAGGGGGTTTATGAAGCTCTTAAATGGTATTGCACTTAACATTAGCTTCTAAGCACCACCACCACTCACAGGTGGTGAGTCACCACTCAGACTTCAAACCACTGATCACTACAATTGTCTCATGGTTTAGTTTTCTACATGCTTGACAGTCCACCCATCAAGATCACACCTTCCCAGTCTGGCTACAAGGATAACACTGAAAAAACTACTGAAAGCCTTGCTAAACTCAAGATAACTTGCATCCACTGTTCTCCTTTTGTCATCCATGGAACCAAAGACATTTTATGGCTGAAGGCAATCAGGTTAGTCAGATGTGATTTGTTCTTGGGAAGTCTTTGCTGGCTATTCATAATCACCTCCTTTTTCCTTGTGCTCTCACCTCAGTGAGAACTGGCTGTATATTCCTTACATTGATATATAGAATTTGGGCTGACCCTTGAAAACTCATAGTTTAAGATTACTCTGTGATTACTTTACTTTGTCTCAGGCACGAGACATGTGAGTACAAATCAGACCTGTGTGAAAAAACTTGTGCAAAGTACAGGCTGCTTTACCACAGGAGGCTTACAAGTTTCGTGCTGCTGCTAGATGTTTTCTTACCTTAGAATGCTTTTACTTTTTTTTTTTTTTTTTTTAACAATGGTTTTTTTTTGTGGTGTAGATCAGTACAGAAGGGGAAAGGCAATTGAAAATCTGACCCCTGTGGCCATTCACTAACTGATGTAATGCTGGAAAAGTAAAATTGAGAGAGGACCTGGCAATGTCAGTATAATTACCTTGATTTACATAGATCAAATCAGCAGATTTGAAAGCTACAAAACAAAGGTGGAAAGCCTTTTTGAGCAAAACTCATATGAGCAATAGGACCTGAGCAGACTGAGGATGTTGAGCTTTACTCTGACAATTGTACTTGAAGAGCCAGACCGGGCTGTGAAATCATTAAACATGTCAGTAATGTAGATTGGCTGCAAATCAAGCCATTTCATCACTCATTACCTTTAATAAATCACTGAGATATGTGCTAAGTAAATCTGTCGATAGCAGTAAAAGATTTATGGAGTAGAGGGAAGAAGTCTAATAAGACTAAATCCCCTTTTAGTATAAGTATGCACTATAATCTATCATCATAGAGTGGAGGAGAAGCTATGCAACTCCTTCCCTAATCAGTACTGAAATCGTGCCCAGACCTGTCTAGCACATATCTTTAGGCACCTCTCTTGTCTCTTGCCATGACGAAAACAGATTATTTCGGATGGCTTTTATTATTTCATGTATGCAATTTGTAGCCATAGATTATTTTGCACACCCCCTCACCAATTAAGCCTTGCATTAAGAGTAATACACATATTGCTCTTAATATATTATATATTTCCATTATCTTAGAATCACAGAATGGCTTGGGTTGGAAGGGACCTCAAAGATCATCTAGTTCCAACCCCCCTGCCATAGGCAGGGATGCCACCCACTAGATCAGGTTGCTCAGGGCCTCATCCAACCTGGTCCTGAATTCCTCCAGGGATGGGGCATCCACAGCTGTTCTGGGCAACCTGTTCCTGTGCCTCACCACCCTCTGAGTGAAGAATTTCCTCCTAATCTCTAATCTAAATCTCCCCTCTTACATTGAAACCATTCTTCCTCATATCTGATTGAATCGAGTTGCTCTCCATCTTTTTTATAAGTCCCCTTTAAGTACTGAAAGGCTGCAATGAGGTCACCCAGGAGTGTTTTCTTCTATAGGCTGAACATCCCTATTTCTATTTGACCATGCTACACAACAGAGTTCATGACAGAATAGAAATGCTTTATAACTGCAAATGTTTCAAGATTTGTTGAAGTCAACAGCTGAATTAAACAACAAAGATTAACTGTTGATCTCTTGTAACCTCACATCCTTTCATTGGTTCTCCAATTTGCTGAGCTGTCTACAAATGAAAAGAGTCAGAAAATGTTGGAAAAGGAGTGACTAATCTGTTTTGACATTTTGCTATGCTATTGTATTTTGAACCTTGGCAGGTAGAGGACAGAGCACGAGGCTTGTTGGAAAAATATGCTGAAGTCTGACAAAAGCTGCACACAGAGAACTGGTAAATATTGTTAATTTACTGCTAAGGAACATAAAAATACTTTTATTTTTATTGTTTCTTATTGCTAGGGAAGCATTCAGTAAGATACGACATGTGACACTATTGTATTTTATCTGAATGGGATGTTTTAATTCAATCTGTTTGCCATTAAATGTCACTGTAAAACTCCATTTGATAGTATGGTCTAACAGTCAGCCTAGGAGAACATGGATTTATTCAAACCATTAATACGGCGCCAAACACTTTGGAAATATATGTTTTGATGGACTCGAGGTATCATTTCTTCTTCTTCTTCTTCTCCTTCACCTTATGGACAAAGCACTTTAAAGCAACTCAATTTTTTTTTTTTTTTTTTTTTTTTTTTTTTTTTGCCCTTAACTGGACACAGACATTATGACCTCTGAGACTCTAAGTTGCTCCATCCAGTAAATTACTGTTCACATGAGAACATGAAAATGTTAATGACTTTTAATTATAAATTGAAATTACCACAGGTTAAGTGAGAAGCATGAGGAAGCTTTGATGAGTCTTGTGCCTGCTTCACAAGTGGCGATAATCCTGATTCAGCAGCTGGTGGTGTCAAAGACTTCTTTATATGAATTTCAATACATTAAATATCCATTCTTGTAATTTTTCCAAAGATGATCTGAACAACTCAAGGTTTGGATTTTTTTTTTTTTTTTTTTCATTAAAAAACTGTGTTTGTTCTTTGCCTATTAAGAGGCATGTCCATTTGTTTTAGGCATGTCCACACAGAGGTACTAACAGCCTTCATTTAAGTGCTAGTCAGTAAAAACAAGGTAGAAACTTAGGTAAAAACTTCCCTTATAATGGAACAGACTTTGAAGTCATACTAAGCATTACCATACTCTATGATAGCTTTATAAATATTGTGACAGTGGGTAAAAGTGATGAGTAGCAATTGGTTGGCACTCATTGTAGCATGTATTTTAAATCTGAAAATATAAAATACTCTATGCCTTTGTTAAATTTTCCCTTGTATTGATTTGGAACACAAAAAGCAGAAGATTGGTTTCCAAATAAGCTAATTTTTCCAAGTAGGCAGTCGTCTGTGTTATAAGATTTAGGCATTGCAACTTTTAAAGTGATGTTACCAAGCCTTATGGCACTCAAAAAAGCCCTCAAAGAATATCAAAAACAGAAAGAGTATTATTCAAGGAACTGCTTGGCATCACTGTTACCTTCCTTCCTGCATTTGGTGGTAAAATACAGTTGTCTGCATAAGGACAACTGAATATGCTCCCACCTCTAACCAATGCAACTGCAGTTGGCATTGCCATCCTGTCAGCATAGGTACAGCAATATTTTACAAGTCATAACATTATTTACACATGATTTTTTTTTTTTTTTGAAGAATTCACTTTTTCTTCTAGTGTTCTGGTTTCTTACCCATGGTATCACAAGATTGTCTTTAGCTACAGACAGTCAGTGTTCTAGTTATGGGCAAAATCTGTGGAAGCTGGCAGCAGTAGAGTTCCTTATAGAGACAGGGGTCAGGCTGACCAAGAATTACTCCAATTTATTAATGAAGAAAACCCAGGCTTCAAACCCAGTGAATCTTTTCCCTGACTGCACAAAACAATGTTCCTTGTGATTACAAGTTGTGAAAAACAACAACAACAAAACTGTTTGCTTTGATCAGTGAAAAGCACGTTAGTCATCATTTGTGGGCAGAGGTCAGGAGGGGTCTTGCTGTCCTTGATCTCCTAGGCATGGTATATTAAGGGAGCAAGTAGGAGTGGGGAATGGTTGATACAGGAGATGTGCTCCAAACCCACACTTCTTAGAGAAACTGGAAGAAAAGGCTGAGCCATTGACACAAATCTTGGATGAAACAGAATGATGGGAAAGGACAAAAGAGAGTGAGACTACCAGGTTGACTGAAAGATACATATACATGAATCTGAACCCAGGATAAACTTTAGGATTGCTCATTTTAAACTGGGAGCAAATCAAGGGTGAGTGAAAGGAAGAAAGCATGATGCATTGTGTGTGAAGCCATGTACCAACAGAGGTGTGGATGACTCAGCCAACGACATGACTCAGGTGCTGGGAACTCTGACACTGACTCCTCACCATGATCCTGGGCAAGTCCCAGCTTTTCTTTCGGTCATGTCCGACCTCTGAGTAAGCAGACTGAATTCCCACTGCAGTCAATGCAGTTGTATTTTTATATGTTGTCCTCATATTTCATGGAATGCTTAATTTTATACATCTGTAAATGTTTGCTATAGTTGTTGAGGTTCCAGAAGACCAACTTCTGTAAGGAACTTCAAGATGGAAATGCCAAGTCCAGAAGGGAGTGACAGAGACCTACCCAAATAAATGTCGCTACCTGAAGTAGTGATAACACTTTTAGTCCTAGTTAAAATCACTGATCCAGTTTTCAAATATACTGAACATCAGTTCACTGATTCACATCAGTTCATCAGTGAATAGGTGCTTCAGGCACTTGACACCACTGTGAATCGGAGCACACATTCCCTTCTGGAATGTAGTCTCAGATCAGGCAGCTATTCTGCTTTAATTAGTTTCTTTGAACACTAAAGGTAATTTGCTCTTCCTTCTTTTCTTTTTTCTTTTCTTTTCTTTTCTTTTCTTTTCTTTTCTTTTCTTTTCTTTTCTTTTCTTTTCTTTTCTTTTCTTTTCTT
>NC_048926.1:14220171-14223584 GCF_011077185.1 Oxyura jamaicensis | reverse complement strand
GAAAAGAAAAGAAAAGAAAAGAAAAGTTGAAACAGACCACCAAAGATCATCAAGCCCAACTGCCTGGCTAGTTCAGTACTAACCAAAAGTTAAAGCATATTTTTGAGGACCTTATCCAAGTGCCTTTTGAGCACTGACAGTCATGCAGCATCAGCTTTCTCACTCCAGTGTTTGACCACCCTCACAGTAAAGATTTTTTTTCCTAATCTCCAGTCTGAACCTCCACCGGTGCAGGGGATGCATCTCCATCTCCACTTTACCTCCTCAAGAAGCTGTAGTGAGCAAAGAGGCTGCCCCTGAGCCTTCTGTTCTCCAGACTAGACAAACCCAAGTGTCCTCTTCATAGGACATGCCCTCCAGCCCTTTTACCAGCATTGTTGCCCTCCAGTCATAATAGTTTATGGTAAACTGGACCACTCTAATCTAAACTACAAGAAGTAGCTTCTGGAACAGGGATGCAAAAGATGATACCTATAAAAAAGAAAAAAAGACACAAGTGTTTGTCTTTTGTAAGATCTGAAATACAAAAATCTTTGGAAGAGTCTCATGAGAACAAAGATTCACAAGAATTTACTTAAGGGCATCCTTTGTGGAATATACTGTCTACATTCAGTATGTTACATTCTTTCTAAGAACTAAAATAAGAGAATCTGTGAGGAAAGTTTAAATAATTTGCTATATCTACCAGTAGAGCAAAGAACATTTGACAGGATGGGGTTGTCTACCAGAGCAGAGGCCATTTGCATGCTAAGAAGCAAGTAAAGGTAATCCTAGCAAAGGCTAATACAAAAATTCAGGAAGATTTTAACTAGGATCCTTGACTCTGGGTGATCTAATGACATGTAGTTTTTGCTATTTTTGGAGCTTAAAGAAGGGGAAAGATGCTGAGAAGTTTGATATAAAAACAAACTTTTCTTTGTGCTTATTTTCCCAAATTGCCCCACTGTATCAATTCTTCTATAAATCATCCTAGTAGATGTTTGATTTTAAAAAATATAAAATAGAAATAAATCTTAATAATCTTCAACGTCATCAGAAGGAATTGGCTGTATTTCATATGCAATAGACAAATCAATCTCCATGTGCACTAAAAAGCAATGTGTTTGGATACCTAAAAATATGTTTCTCCTGACATTATAGAGATAGCATATGTATTTATAAAAAAAATATTAATTCTGGGGGGTTCCATAGGTTCCATTGGACAGGTGTCACCTGTTCTATCATACTGTGCACAGCCCCATGGAAAGAGATCTGGAGGTTTTGGATGACAGCATGTTGAACATGAGCCAGCAGTGTGCCCTGGCAGCGAGGAGGTCCAGCCATACCCTGGGGTGCATTGAGCATGGCATTGTTAGCTGGCTGAGGGAAGGGATTGTCCCACTCTACTCTGAGCTGATGTGGCCTCACTTCCAGTAGTACTGTGTATAGTTTGGGTGCCAGAGTATAAGAAAGATATAAAACTGTTAGAGAGTGTCCAAAGGAGAACTACAGAGATGGTGAAGGGTCTGAGGGGCAAGATGTATGAGGAGTGGCTCAGGTCCCTAGGCTTGTTCAACCCAGAACAGAACAGGGAGGCCTCATGGCGGCCTGCAGCTCCCTCACAAGGGGAGCGGAGGGGCAGACGGTGAGCTCTGCTCTCTGGGGACAGCGACAGGACCCCAGGGAATGGCATGGAGCTGGGACAGAGGAGGGTCAGGCTGGGGGTTAGGGAAAGGTTCTGCACCCAGAGGGTGGTTGGGCCCTGGGACAGGCTCCCCAGGGCAGTGGTCACAGCACTGAGCTGCCGGAGTTCAAGAAGGATTTAGATAATTCTCTCAGACACATGGTCTGGATTTTGGGAGGTCCCGTGTGGAGCCAGGTGTTGGACTCCTTGTGGGTCATTCTGACTCAAGATATTCTATGATGCTATGATTCTATGATTTCTGTGATTGTTTCCCATGCTATCAAATAGTATCTGTCCAGTTTACAAAGGAGAACTGCTGCAGTTTATGCCTTCAAATGGACTGCAAGATTGAGGACACAGCCATCAAATCCTTTCACAACCCTTTAAATGTGACAAAAACCACATGGGTCTAGGCAAATGTTTATGAAAACTGAAGATGCAAGAGCATCCAGCTATTCAGAAAGCTCAATAAACCAATGAAAAAAAAAAGAAAAAAGATAAAAGAAATCAACAGCGTCTGCCACCTATGAGATTCCTCACTACCATATAATCATAGAATGATAAGGTGGTTTGGGTTGGAAGGGTCTTTAAAGATTTTATAGTTCAAACTCTCCTTCCAGGAACAGGAACACCTCCCACTAGACCAGGTTGCTTAAAACTCCACCCAGCCTGGCCCTGAACACATCCAAGGGTGGGGCACCTGCAAATTTTCTAAGCAACATGTTCCAAAAGTATCTTCAGATACATTTACTACACTCAAACAGAGTAATTAACTTTATAGATTTGGGTATTTTTTATGGATTGTTCCTAAGAAAAGATTTTAAATCACATTTTAGACACAGGAAATCAGGAAAAGATAATTCTATCTATGTGATAACACAGCAGCAAAAAAATAGGGTTACTTCCACTGAAAAAGGGAGTGTAAGTTAAGGGAGTGTAATACGCTTCTTTGGAGATATTCAAAACCCACCTGGATGCCCTCCTGTACTATGTGCTCTAGGTGATCCTGCTTGGCAGGGTAGTTGGACTAAATGATCTTCAAAAGTCCTTTCCAACCTTGGCCATTCTGTGTTTCTGTGATTCTGTGATACAGGCCAGAGCATAACTACATTTTGTATATTTACAATAAATGTGTAACATCACACTCTCTTTACAAGACCAGTGAGGAACTTGTAGATTTTTTAAAAGGATATAGTGATAGGATACAAGATGATATATAAGGATATAATGAAAAGATATAACAAGATCTTAGAGGTCTTTTTGAACCTGAATGATTCTATGATAAATTAAGAAAACATGGTTATTCTACATGCAGGGTTTCCAGAGACTGAATAGGCTGGTGATAACTGAGGAAGCAATCTGACTACGTATATATATATACATATATATATGTGTATATATATATATATATGTACAAATTAATTAATTTGAAAGTTACTTGTTTTAAATGACACAAGGACCTTCACCTCTATCTCAGTGACATAGACTTGCCCATCTAGCAGTTGCAAGAAAGCAGCTGTTGAGACCCCACACATGCAGAGGCTGGCCATAGCCACCAGAGGAACAGTATCAGCTGGCACACCTCTTCTTCAGGGAGCAGATATTCACAAAAGTCAAAGACCAGTCTGGAGAAATTTACATAGAAGCTACTCCTCTTGCCACCCTTCTAGAAACAGACAATTGAAATACTATGACCATCAACCCATTATCTTTTTTTTTTTTTTTTTTTTTTTTTTTTTTTTTTTTTTTT
>NC_048926.1:14117537-14220071 GCF_011077185.1 Oxyura jamaicensis | reverse complement strand
TTTTTTTTTTTTTTTTTTTTTTTTTTTTTTTTTTTTTTCTGAGAAGAACCACCCTCTCATTTTCATTTATACCCTCACCCATTGCTCATTCTAGGTAACACCTCTCTGGGTTTGCGGCATTTATTCCCAGATTCATGTAATTGAAAACCAAATTTATTAAGTCACTTCTTCAGCAGGAACTGAACAATCTCTTCCATTATATTTATACCGTCCCCCCCACCCCGTCCCTCCCCCCCCCCCAAAATCTTGTAACTAAATGGTTAACTTTGAGGTATGGTAGCTGAATTTTACTACACAAGTTTTAGGATAATAATCTCCAAGTCTTCCGAGAGGGATGTTTGCCTGGTGAAGTCACTTGAGAGCACCACCAGAACAAGGAGCAATAGCAGCTTTTGCAAATGTGTCTTTGCTTGTGAAATATTCCCTCTGCCCCATCAGGCCCTAGCTCTGCTACCACACACGGATCTTTGATTCCTGGCTGGGAGCACACTGGGAATCCCATCAGCTACAAATACTTGCTTTAATATAAAAGTAAGGACAATCTGCATGTATCAGAGATCTTTGGCTAGTATAAAGCTTTCAAGTGGCTTCATACCTAATTACCTTCACTTCAAATCTGGCACAAGGTCTTTTCTACTTTCAAGAAAAAACAACAGAGAAAATGGCCCAATGAAACTCAAAAACTTTTAGACATACTGAATAGTAATAATAATAAATGGAAAGGGAGAAGTTATAAGAGAGAAAAACTTCTAGATATTTAGCCACTGGTGACTTCCCTTCCCCTCCCTGCCCTCTGCTCCCCACACACAAACACCCTTCTCTCTGCTTTCCCCAGGAGGGAAAAGATTTTGCAATGCTTCCTTACTGTGGTGAGCACTTACTGACACAAACAGTCCCACTAACATCTTACAGATACAAAGATTTACACAAAGAGATTTACACAAAGATACAAACTTTACACAACCAAAAGATCAGGAGAGACAAATCAGCTGAGTTAACAAATGTTTGGTAGCACTGTGTTCTTTGCTTTGAGAGCATGTGCACTCTACTAGCCAGCTGTCCAGTTTGCTTCATAGCTGTACAATTTTCTGTAGGGGAGCTTGATGGTTCCCTGGGCACTATATACCTACAGGTGACTTCAAGTCCCTGTAGGTGAAATGCCTCCTGACATGACTGTAGACAACCTCCTGACATCACCAGACAACCTGTAGAAAATGAGTTTAAGGCTTTGGGATTATTGAGCTGGAGATCTGACAAGATTCAAAAACAGACAGAAAGAAATGCCCCTTATTTCTTCTGATTCATGCAGTCATGTGATGTAACACAACCAAAGATGTGTAGTGATTGCACAACTAGATGAGCTCTATCACTCATGTCCCATACTTAAGTAGGAAAAAAAGAAAAAAAAGAAAAAAAAAGAAAGACATCATGAAGAAATCACAAGGTACTTCTTTTCCAGTAGGTATTAACTACTGTTCAAAAACAAGGAAACTAGAAAGTAGATTGATAGTGCACAAACCTGCAAAACCCCAGAAATTTGAAGAATTATAAATACACTGGGGCTGTTGATAAAAATGTTAATCCTTTTTTTTTTTTTTTTTTTTTTTTTTTAATTGACTTTATTCAGCTAAGCACTAATTTTGCATCGTAAAGGCATGTGTATTTGCTCCAGTTTCTTGGCTTTACGTTTTCCCAAGGGTACCCCATTTAAGGTGGGGCTGTGTATTGGATGGTTATGACTTCCCCAAATTATTTGTCAAAAATATTAGTAGTAAGGTTTATTAAAGCTTTGGTATATGAAAGGTTATGCAAAGAGGAAATATAGTAGCCTGAATCACTTTGTACAGACAAATCATTTAGTGAAGTTTTTTTTTTTGTTTTGTTTTGTTTTTTGTTTTTTTTTATGAAGGAAGTTTGAAACTTTCACATGCTCTTCCCAGACGTATAATAACTCTCTCCTGCCAGAGAGCCCTGGCAATTCAGCTCATGAGAACCTATGGTGGGATTTCCAGAGGTTCAAAGATTTTTTTTTTTCCCCAATAAACTCAACAAAATCTTTCCCACATTCTCTGAATTCTACTGATAAGTAAAAGTTATGTGCTAATCTCATCATCCCCAATCCCCAAAGATTTTTGATATTTCCTGTATTTAACCAGTCTGAAAATATTGTCATGATAGCTTTCATTGGTTTTCAACCATATCTATACCCATTTCTCGCTGAAACTAGGAAATGTAGGGTAGCAAAATGACATTTTCCACATTTTGAAAAAGATTCACTATGACATTTAGATTCCTGAAAGCTCAGAATAGATTTGATTCAGACTCATGTAAAAGACTGAACTGAAGTTTTGGAAAGCTCTTAGATAAAGCTGAACTCTTTCTTGTCCCTTTGCAGATGAGTGAAGGTAACTCAAGTCAGGTGAATACTAGTGTATTCTGCTCTGGGACAGATGTAGTCTACTGCCAGAGCCATTGTCTGTAAACAGATTATGGGGATGTCCCCTCCTCGGGTCAGGAAGCTTTACAGTGTGTGAACTTTTCCCTGTGGGAGATCACAGAGAGGACAACCTCTTCCTAAATTACAATGGCTTTGAGGGTGAAGACATTTCTTTCAAAATCAGGACCACACCTCTCTTTGCATTATGGATTTATCACTATCAGACCAGTAATGATATGCCTTTAGTTCATCAGCTGGAGCAGTATTTGATGATACCCGCAAAACAGGTAATGTGAATGGAACTTCTCTCCTGGGATTAAAAGGAACAACATGAAAATTCTTTATACAAACATAACCTCTCTTGACCTTATTTTTTATCCTCTTCAGGTCAGAGTTCTGCCCTCCTCCCCCCATTCCCCCCTCCCCCCCCCCCCTTTTTGTTTGTTTTTTTTTAAGTCTATTAACCTGGCTTTGTTATATCTGCAGATAATTATGTTTATAAAACTGCAGAATCCCATCCTTGGTTTCTGTTTTTGAGACACAGAAATTCTGTTTCTAATTTCTCTGTTGCATCTAGTACCTTAGAGACATAAATCTATCTTGCACCACTTACCATGCTATTGGAAGGAGGTATGGCAAAACCCTTATTCATCTTTGTAGCATGATGCTAACTTAACTTGCAAGGAAAAACATGACAGGATCTTACCCTGACAAGAATCTGTCATTCTAAATGAAAGGGTTGATACTCCTTTCAGATCCAAATAATTTCTTGTGCTCTAGCTCATCCAGTCTAAAGAGACAAAAAGATCTTTAGGCTAACTGTAATTTTTAGAAATGACAGATAAAGTTTTCAGCCTGCCTTGGTGATTATAAAGGGATTTGGATTACTCCATAGAACATAAAAAAAAAATAAAGAGTAGTTGTGTAAAAAATCTACAAAAAGTCTGATTTTAAGGGATTATTTTAAGGGATTATCTATACACACCCAATATGCTACCATGGGAGGGACAAATGGCAGGTGCACAGGTTGCGTCTACACAACAGTATATACAGTTGGCCTGGGTAGTCATGGAGATTTCCTTCCCGAGCTTCACTTGTCACATTCAGGTTACATAAAGATCTCAGTTGCTCTCAGAACAAGAGATGCTGTTCCTCTTTGTAGAAGAAGCCATGGTCACTTCATTGCCCTGCAACACTTAAAAGATAGCCAGTACACACAGTGCTAAAATACTGCTTCAGTACTTCAAGGACAATCTTCAATCCAGTATCACCTCATCACTGTCCAAGTCATGGAGCTGAAGGGTGACCCACAGCCAGCTTCATACTTTTCTCTTTCTCTGGCATTTTAAACCAGTGATATAGGTCACTGAAGCATACCATCAAAGGGAGTGAGAGGTTATGAGTACTTCTGCCTGACCAGTGTCCAACACCTTACCCAGGCGTGCAGGTAGGTTATGGGTGCTGGCTCCTACAGACTAAGACCAGAGCTCAAGCCAAATATTTCCAATTGTAAATAAAGGCTCTAAGGCTGTGCTGTTATAAAATGTTAAAGACACTTTTTTTTTTTTTTTTTCTTTTTTTTTTTTTTTAAGTAAGCACATTTTAGGTTTTAGCACAAAGGTACTTTACTGGGAGCAGATTCACAGAGCCATTGGCCTGATATGGAGTACACTGGTGCTCTCAGTGACCACAGGTCTGCTATATACTGGTTCATTGTTTCCTGGGGTTTAGTGATAGAGAAAAAGATGCCTAAAGGTTCAGGTCTATTTGAAGCTAAGCTTTTTAGTTACTGTAGTAAGGTATTGACAATGAGAAGAGTTTCCATATAGACTTCGCATTTAGATCAGTGTTGTATTTTGAGCTTATATCAGCACACTGTCGCTTCCTACTTCCTGTAACATTTTATTGTGAAAAAAAACAGCTTTTGAAAATACATTAGGACATGTAACACTAGAATATATGTCTGACAGCATTTCAGATGATTAATCCAATTATCAGTGTTAATAATCTCCAATTGTCCTAAGTTTGGCCCTGTAAACTTCTGAAGAAATGTGTGCTAGCCTTCTCTCTTTCTCTCTCTCTCTCTCTCTTTTTTTTTTTTTTTTAATTCTGTGTTGGGGATCATTTCATGTCTTCTGCTTTAAACAACACTTAAGCCAAGAAACTTCTGCAAAAGGAAGTTGAAAATTTAAGGGACAAGTTCTGTATTCATTTTGATGCCTTACCATTAATAATTAACATATTTTGACGATTAAAAAAGAATGCAGTAACATCAGTTTTCATTCATCTATAATAAAAAGGAAGAGGGGGAGTGAACTGACGGGAGGATATGAGATAGTATGAAATAAAGTTAATAAATAATGCTTTCAGAGTTAGTCATCAGTTTACCCTTGCATGTCCCATATGCTGCACACTGCAATGTCTTATAACTATTTTGAAATGGGCTTGTTTTGTGTGGAAAAAACTCTTATCATATTTAAGCAGATCTTCAGAAGAATTCACTTCAGATTGGAAATAAGCAGAGGGAAATAAATCAAAACATTTTTTCTCACAGTTTCTTTTTCTATTTTTATTTAGTGTGATATGATTCATAAATATTTGATGGACTATGGCTCAGCAAATGTCATTTTCTTGGCTCTGAGGGGAACTTCAACTTGGAGTGTTGATCAAAATGATATATAGTCTCCCTGGAATAAGTAGGAGAAGTACTACAAATATGAAGGCCATATTCTAGATCTGTCAAAATAAATGTCAAAACCTCAAGTATACTCAAACATTAAAACAGTCTGGCTTTTGGGAAATTCAGGTCCAAAATTTAGCAATGCTGCAACACTAGAAGATCTTTTTTTTTTCTTTTCTTTTTTTCTTTTTCTTTTTTTTTTCTTTTTGTTCAGCTCTTCCCTTGCTGATAAAGCTATAAGTTCAAGCAATAACTTCTGTAAACTACAAAGGTACTACAAAGGTGCATCTTTACAGAAAATACTTAAAATTACTATGTCATTTTTCAATGATGTTTTAAAATTTCCTCCTGCCTAAGGCCCCAAACTGCTTCTCTCTGACCTCTGTGGTGTGCTGACAATAAACTAGGTCAAGCCTCCTTCTGTGGCTTCATTGACTGGGTTGCATCAAAAAAAGTGCGACCAGCAGGTCAAGAGAGGTGATCGTCCCCCTCTACTCTGCCCTCATGAGGCCCCACCTGGAGTGCTGCATCCAGGGCTGGGGTCCCCAGCTCAAGAACTATGTGGGGCTGTTAGAGTGAGTCCAGAGGAGGGCCACAAAGATGATCAGAGGGCTGGAGCACATCTCCTGTGAAGAAAGGCTGAGAGAGCTGGGGATGTTCAGCCTGGAGAAGAGAAGGCTCGGAGGAGATTTCAATGCAGCCTTTCTATACTAAAAGGGTGTTTATCAAAAAGATGGAGGACTCTTTACTCAGGTAGATAATGATAGGACAAGGGGGAATGGTCTTAAACTAAAAGAGGATAGATTTAAAAAGGACATTAGAAGGAAATTCTTCTTTGTAAGGGTAGTGAGGCACTGGAACAGGTTGCCCAGAGAAGCAGTGGATGCCCCACCCCTCAAGGTGTTCAAGACCAGGCTGGATGGGGCCTTGGCCAACCTGATCTAGTGGATGGCATCCCTGCCGACAACAGGGAGGTTGGATTTAGATAATCTTTAGATAACCCTTCCAACCTGAGCCATTCTATGACTTTCCTGGACTGTGCTTAAAAGATGAGAAGCAGCTATGACCTGGAGGAGATTGCCATAAATTACATGCATTTTATCAAAACACTTTGTGATTTTTGATGGGCCATACAGGAAGTATATAACAGCAGCAACTGGAATTGAGAAGATGGAGGGTCATGCAGTCCATTTGCAGAATTTCATGGTGAACCACTCCATGTTTTTGTGGAGTTCAGTCAGACAACAGAGGAAGATGAGAGATGTATTCCACATTTTTGTTGGCCTCTTTTGCTGATTTGTACACTTCATACCATTCTCTCCCAAAAGACACGCAAGCACTGTGGCAATGGGACACAGTTTACTTGGGCAACAGACAGCTTGGCATTCTTCCCATATAGATTTTTTTTTTTTTTTTTTTTTTTGGTGGAAAAGGTTTTGACTCAAATTTTAGAGTTTCTAAAATACCAGAGCACTGATGAAGCATTTTCCCATGCAACTATGGTTGCCTCAATAAGGAAAACAAGACCACCATTCATTCAGTAAAAGCAGAGGAAAAGAATAATATTAGTTATCAGCTACCGTCCTACACACAGAAATATGATTTTTCTTTTATGACATATTTTGGAGTTCATTCTATCAGCAATGACAGCAGTAAGCAATGGAAAAGGCGTATTTTAAGGCATTTCATCTGGTTCCTTGAGACATAAAGTTGTCCCTACAAATGGGTGATTACTATAAAAATGTTTCAGGTAATGCTTCTGGGGAATTGTAGTTGATACTTTTGGAAGTGTTGGTCTTTAGAGTTGCTTTCTACTAAAAACTTCTCAAGAAAACTGCCCTGTTTTACTGACAGATGTGGATTTTAACACCTCCACCCTGAGGAGATGTTGAATATAATGCCTTTCATCCCTTCTTATGTGAATCTATTAATTACTCCACTACTATCTTAGTGAGTAATAATTAGAAGAGTACACCATTAACATTTCCTGTTATGCAGGAATCTTCCAAAAAAAAATAAAAATAGACTTCCATCAATACATTTTGTAGGGAGCCTTATCCCACTGGTGCCAGTGCACATCAGGGAAAATTGCCTACGTTTGGACCTGCAGGGAGCTCTGTGAGATGGAGGCCAAGTTTGGGATGTGGCTAGGATTAGATATTATTGTAGTGCCAGACACCTCTGCCCTGTCAAGATGCAAGGCAATTCTGAACATGCTCGTAGGCTTTACAGATGTTGAGTGGGTTGGCTGTAAAACCACAGGTTGGGGCTACAGTGCTGAAATTTTGCTGAAATCCCAGTTTAGTTCCCCAAAGGTTTCTGGGAGAGGTGGGGAAGAAGAAGAAGAGGAAGATTTAACCCTGTATTTCTACAGGTTTTGTTAACCAAAGACTAGACTATCAAAATATATTAGTTGTTTTACTCAGCTTTATAAAAAATACCAGTTGGATTGGTACATGCCTGCCAAATTCCTTATGAATAGGTGGTGACATGAGTTGATCTGGAAAGCTTTGTATTAAATGAAAGTGATTTTTCAAAATTAACTTCCTTGTGATCTACTTATAGAACTCCACAAAATTTTCAGTCCAAAACTACTCATGTTCACTTTAATCCTGATGTTTTTAAGCATCTATTGACTGGTGCAGTACATATCTTCAGAATTAGTCTATTTTAGCAAGAGTTTTTAACTGTAATGATTTGCACTCAGCCTCCAGGAGCATAGAAAGGCCATTTCCATCCACTCTCTTGCCTTTGGCAGTAGACAGATATGTCAATATTTCAGAAGAATATGATAGCTCCAGAAGTTGCTTTTGTTCAGTCATTAATACCTCAGGATAAACTTTTCATCCCTGCACAGAGACAGATGACTGTAACCGTGTTAAGGGGGATGTCATTAGTATTGATTAAATGCACAATAGTTCTTGAATTGTCTGTTAAGTTCTTGTGCAATGGAGCTTTATGTAAGAATGTACTCTGTGTTATTGGAAAACCAGTAAACAGGACTGTGCTTTTGTTGTTTCAACATCCATTTTGAGCCTCATTATCTACTACAGTTTCAAGCAAACAAAATGATCCCTTCTTCTCACTTCACCTGGAAGTTCCCTGTGGCTGGTTTTGTTCTATTTGGTGAGCCAAGCTTTGAGTTTTGGGTGACATTAGCAGGTGACACAGAGCAATTTCAGTCCCCTTACACAACTTTGTCATGACACCAGCTCATCATTGCCTTTATAGTGAGCATCAGTAATGCAGTATGGAAAATGACAGCTTTTCACCAGCCTAGCCTTCTCACACCAGGCAAAAAAAATGAGAACAATAAAAGAAGCCCTAAAATCCCACCTCTTACAAGAAGGATATGTTAGTGCAAGCCATATGGAAAGCTGCCATGAGCAACCATTCAGTGAAGACCTCTCAAGCTGGGCAAAGGGTGTGTGCAGCATACCCTGGAGCCAAGGTATGTCAGAGGCAGGCCCAATTCACACAACATTGCAGAAACCCTGGACTGTCTTGAAGCCTATAAGGCAATGTAAGGAGACAGCACTCTTCCAGTTAGTAGAGAGACAAGACAGTTATAGCATGTTAACCATGAAAAATACATATACAGACTTTCTAAGGAAGCACATCAGGGACAGAACTGAGGGAAAAAAGTATGAGGAAAAGAACGCAAGACCTCAGGAAATGATGATAACCTCTCACTTCTGAGAGGTTTGGATCAGATCATCAAAAAGTATGACTTGGGAGGGATCACAGAAGGCAGTAGCACAACATGGATTAACATTAGCAGAGAGTGATTTTACATGTAGACTGTATATATGCATGAAATATGGCTTTAAAGGTCATGAAAGAGGGGACGATTACATTGCAGCTTCTATGGGGTAATAGCATAAGCATAAGCAATAACTGATGAGTAGAAGGTATGAGGTATGCATTCATATCCCAGCATATTTTGTACATTGGCTTTATTGCACTTGAATGTGTAATAGAGTACTGTAATAAGGGGCATCCCCCTATCTGTCTCACAGAGGCATGCAAGATTATTTTTTTCCAAGGCAAAACCCAGAATCATAGGGGAGGCAACACTATTTAAAAGAAACCAGCTGAGAAGAGTGGAAGAGGAAGCCTGCAGAAGCTAACACATTTCTGGCATAGAGGTTGTTATGTGGGGGTTGCACATCTCCTCCAGATCAGAGCAGAACAAGAGAAGGGAAATTTATGCCAAATATGCAAGTAAATGGTTATGTTAAGCCAAGACAGAGATGCATGGGCATTTGCTGTTTTGTGCTCTTCTCCTTGATGACAATCTTCCCGAGAAAAACAAAACAAAACAAAAAGCTCTCTTTAAAAAAGTTGTTCTGCAATTATTTTAAGCAGTTACAGCTCATGGGAACACAGAAGAGAAAGGCTTACAGGAGACTTAACTGGTCAGAGACACTGCCTTCTTTACTAATTAGGGGTGGGTGAAAATTAAAGGTCTTGAGGACCTCCACAGAAAAAGGAAAACAGCAGCAAATCCTTCAGTATCCCATCTCTGAGGCAGGCAAGCCAGATGAGCAAGTAGCTTGCTCAGTGGCATATGAGGACACTGTAAGTTTACTGCTTTTGAAAAGAGATACAGGAACAAACTTTCTAGTTCAGACCTGCTCCTGGATTGTGTATTCAAGCCTTAACGTATTATTTAGTTTAATTATATGAATTGTTTTGTAAAACATAATATGAAGAGTGGTATACAAATGACTGACAGCACAGAGTATGAATGACCATGTCGTTCTGGTGGATTAGGAGAAAATCAAAGTTTATTTTGGATAACACTTGGAGAAAAAAAAAAAAAAGAAAAAAAAAAAAAGAAAAAAAAAAAAAAAAAAAAAGCTGTCCTTCAATTTCAGGTAAATAAGGAAGGATGTGACTGCAGCTTATTTGGGTATTCTTCTAGAAACCAGTCTAAAGTTTATGGACTTGATCTGGATCCCAGGAAAGTTAGAGTTATGATTCCTATCTTTATCCATGTGCTTAGGAGAAGTTCCCAGGTCAGCACTAATAAGTGTGGTGGAGAGTGGAGAAATATACTTTTTTTTTTTTTTGTGCCAAAGATTGCTTTAAGACCATGCACATTAACTTTGCCTACTCAATTGTCCTGAATTCAGAAGTACTTTATCTCAGAAGAGCTGCTAAATACCCATTCTTTTAGCTGCTTTACTTTAATTAAAGATTTTAAAGGGGAAATCTGAAATATCAGGATTTTATTTCCCCAGGTGCTCCTCTTCATTCATGTTATGTCATGCACATGTGAAGATTGAAAGGTGCACTGCTTACAGTTTCAGTTTTGCGATTAGAGTTTTGAAAGCCTTTATCTCCAGCACTTTTAAAAACAGAATTTTAAAGAGTGGAGGAGTTGACAAAAATAACTGTGTAGGCTGTCCCAAACCTCCCTGAAGAGGGGATTGTTATAGGAAAGGTCTAGCTCCATATAGGAAAGGTCTAGCTCCATATTTGGATGAATCATAAATTATACGCTGTATCTACTTGTTAGAGTGGGAGAAATGAAGAAAAATGTAACCTCTCAACCCTTCCTTCCCCCAACAGCTAAAGGTCTCAAGAAAACACAAACTGTTATAAATATTAATAATTCCCCTTAGAGCCTAATTTGTTGCTGAAAATCCTATTACAGAACTTTACAGAACCCTTTTTTTTTTTTTTTTTTTTTTTTTTTTTTCCTGTGAATGATAGGATATGACAATTTGAAATCAGGACTGGAGGGAACATATTCATTAATGTACAAGACTTTTTGCAGTAGAAAATCACGTCCAGAGGTAGGACAGATGGCTTAATTTTGAATCTGGACATGAACCAAGAAATGAAGTAGCAAGTAATTATCACAGTATAGTGCAAATGAAGAATATATCCTCTTACAACCTCTGTATTTCATTCTGAATTCATAAAACTGGTGTGGTGGGAATGGAGTGGAAGAGGGGAGTCTTTGTTCTGATGTATAGTGTTTTAACTCAAATTGAACCATACAGTACGGATTACATTTACAGCCAAGGTGAAGCCTCACGTTAAAATTAATATTATTTTTAATGACTGCTCACAGACACACATAAAATCAAAGAGAAAATTCACAGTGGGCAGATGAGGGCATATTTTCTGAGTTGACATCCCTGATGACTTGACCACAAGGCCAGCAGATGACAATTTGACACAGGCATGCCCAGAAAAATGGGGAAAGATTTTCACTGTGCGGGTAGCAGTAGCACAAGGACAGCAATCTGAACTGTTGACATTTTGGAGGACATTTCTCAGAGCACTTTAGCTGGCAGTGTGTAGGCTGCCTTTTTATGAACTACAGATCTTATTAATAGGGAGGGACTTGGCTTAACACAGGACTGGTAGGGTTTCTTCAAACAAAGCTAGCCATGTAACACATGCCAGAGGCCGGACTATAAATACATACATATTTCATCCAGACCATTTTATAGCTTAAAAATATATGTTCACATCTAACATTGCACATATTTCAATCAGGCACACTGCATACACTTCCCCCCCACTGTATTTTCCATCGATACTTCTACCTTACTTACTTGTATCTATACAATATTGTATTCACTGTCAGCTTTAAAGTGTCGCACTAATGAAAGAGGCTGTATCTGTGTTCTTAGCATGTTATGGAAGCATTTCCTTCTAGTGAATATAGAAATCAAATTAACTGCTTTTCAGATCAGCTCTGTACAGCTTCTTATATAAATCAATTGAAAGTTACACCTATAGTACAGAAAAATCCCAACTGATGTTTATATGCACTAAGATGCTTGTTTTCTCAGTGAATCAATGCCTTCAATAAAACTACGAGACATTTTATTAACTAAAATGACATAATTCTTGGTACTATAGTCCTATATTTTTGCCAAAAAGTAGATTCTCTTTGTCTGCAGTCAATTCTTTATTTCCATATATTTAAAGATATTCTAAGCACTCTTGGAAAAAAGCAGTTGGGAAAAAATAGTTAATAAGTGGTCAATCAACACAAATAAAGTGGAAAGCTACAGGTATGCGTTTGTTATTGTCTGGAATAGCTTAACTTGCCAAAGGAATTGGCAAAGAACTCGAGCAATATTTATCTTTAGGGAGTAATACATAATAAACCCATTCCACATTTTTCATTGCTTGGCAATTCTTTCTAAATTGGAAGTGCTCATATGTAAACTTTTCATAAGATTTACTCCTAGCTACATTGTTGAGGCTGAGATGCGTCTTGATATTCCAGAAGAGATAACCATATATGATCCTGATCCACTCACTCATCTTAAAAGCACTTGAAATAAATGGGATGATTTCATTTGTAAAATTAAGTTCAACACATTCATCAGAATGGCAGATTAGGAAGGTTGCAAGGAAAGATCATGACATTAAAAGGCAGGCTTTTAGCTCATTAGTTTGTTCAAAATTATCAACAAGGCGATAAACAATAAACCTATGAATACATGTCACAACAGGCTAATACACTTAACAGTTTCATTACTGATTAAACCTCTGCAGCAAGGTGACACACCAAACTTGTCTGTACTCTCAACTCTGTTCCTTATTCTAGAATTAAAATAAAGGGGAAGATATACCGTGTAGCAACAAAATAGAAGTACTATAATCTCAAAACACAGCATGGATCTTGACCATACATGAACAGTATGTGTACTGCATTAGCCCAGCTGCTACACACGCTCCTGCATGTGGTGACATGGGCTACTGAACTTGAGGTTGGCCGTAGCCAAGCATCAGTGAAGCAAATTATTAGGCTATATAAAAGGCACTCTACAGAATTAGGGAAAGAGTCAAAGTATTTTAGCTGTTGGAGTGATCAAAATCCTAAAATTACCAAAGCATTAGAAAACATCTGGTTTAAAAAGGCTGGTAAGCAGCTGTTTTCCACAGATTACAATGCAAAAGCAGTTTTCTCTTTCTGGTTCAATGTACAAACGAATACAGATCAGTATGAAACATACTAGTAATGCTTTTATATTGCTACACAAGCTTATCTGCAGCAGTTCTCAGAGGCTATTCATGCAAAACATACTGACACACCCAGCACCTTCTCTGACAAGGAGACAGAAGTTTGTCCACTCCCATTCCCCAGCTTTTCATAGGAATGCCTCAGTTCACCACTGAGCCAGACTGGAACCAGATCCCTGGTGTGAGATAATGATTTATGGCTGTTTGAATCTAATTCTCCTAATCAACATTTCTGCTTTCTTCTGCAGGGCCCTCAATCTCTTCTGGTGAAGTAAAGAATAAAATAACATAACATGACAAGCCTGTAACCTACTCCAGACAGCTGTCAAAGGGTAATGTTTTTCTTAGTTCTTTCAAAAGGCAAGAAGTTCAAGTCCCGGGGACAGGATTAATTACAGTCTGTAAGCATACAGCAACAATTGGTTTATCTAAATATGTATTGGCCAGCTGGCCCATCCATTGCCTTCTCTGTGCTTGCTGCTCCCAAGGGAGAGAACACTTTTACTTTTTCCTTCCCTGTCCAAACAAAACCCTCTGAGGCTGCCGGGTTGCACGCTGCTGCTCTGAATGTGGATGGAGTGACTTACAGTGGGAACATATGGGGAGGGGAGTATAAACGTGCTGCAGCACTCTACGAGGATGCATACGCAGTTCCTGTATGAGCAGCATCTATGTAGAAATGAGATAGATATAAAGGGAAAAACACACTGGCAGTCTAGACTCATACGTATTTGTCTGGCTCCAAAATTTCTGTGAGTATATTAGCACAGGGCTGAAAAAAACTTTTCCACTGTGAAAATGCCTACAAAGAAACATATATATATATATTTGTAAATATCAAATAATTTCTCCCTAACTGACTCGTGCAGGAGCTAAATTTGTATCTTTTTTCTTTATTGAGGAAATGGAGGTTAGAGGATACACCAGTTTGTCACTGGCAATAAGGCACTGACAGGATGCATCCCAGGCATCCTGGGCCCAGCCCGGCCTCTGTCCAAAGAATATTCCTGTCCAGCCTAGCAGACACAAAATCTCAGTGGTAGTTCACTGAAGGCCTGAACGTACAAAGCACTCCTCCTCTTTGGCCCATGCTTTTGTCCATGTGATGGGAACTCACCACTGTGCTGTGGCCTGCATAGTGGAGGGTGCCACCAGAGCCACCAACTCTGGATCCTTTAACTGCAGACAACTATTCAAGGGGTGGTAAGCTAAGAGGAGTTGCTAAAAATCCATCTCAGTCAACTCAAGACAACAAATGACGAACCACCCAGCATGGCATTATGGGGAATATATGGCACATTTCTACCCCTTCTGAGACCTCAAAAAATGTATAAATCCACAAAAAGGAGGAGAGAAAATGCTGCCAAAATCCTGAACCCTAGCAACAGCAGAGAAGAACAACCAGATAAAATGTGCCCTGATTAACTTGTAGTATGGATCATATTCTCTGTATGATAGACAAACAGAAACAAACCCCAAATTCAGTAACACTTCCCATCTGGGCTTCGAAAAACTTAGCAACCTAGGACAAGTTGGATAACTATTCTAATCACAATAAGCAAAGAAAATCCACCTAGACTTGCAAAGCATCTCAGCAGCACCATTATAAACACAAATATATCCCACATGATACTTCCAGGTATAGCCCCAGTTTTTCTACACATCTGCATGTAGGAATCCCCCTTCCTCCCCTTCTCTCTTTGTAAATACCACAGTGCAATTTCTTTCAAAACCCAGATGGATGAGTTCTGCCTATCCATCTCCTGTTGTGCTCTCAATATATATTTGCCCATGAGAGGAGAAAATTTACCCCTGTACAAACTATATCAGAAGAGTTTAAGGTGCTATTATCTGGAAAAAGTAAAATCCTTTTTGTGCCGAGTCAATGATTTAACTTCTTCCATTTACAAATACTTTTGTATTTTGGGGTAGTTTCCAAGCACTTTCAAAGGTTTTGAAACAAATTCTTTATTCATACTATATATATACACATGAGGAGCTCAGAACTTAGGAGAAAAACTCATATGCTTTTTCATTTTCTTTCATCGAACCAATATCTAGTACAGATGCAAAAAACTTACCCAAGGCTAACCTATTTTTAATTAGCTCCTTGTTCCTGTTCTATATGTTGTTATACTCAGTTATTATTTTTTATAAAGGAGAACTAAAATACGTCCACAAATACTTACATTTAACTTGCTATGCCATCTACAGCTATAGTGTTTAAATTTCTTTCTCCCTTATTGTGAATTGAAGTAGCTCTTGGGGGTTTAGAATAGAAAAGCAAGCAGCATCCAATCAGTCTATCAAAATCAATGTTCCAGATTAAAGTAAACTTTTCATGCCTCAGCTATCATTCACAATTAACTCCAAGAATGTACTGAAACTTCTGTCTGTTTGGATGCATTTTCAGATCACTCTGAAAATAACAATAAACAATTGAAACTTCACCTGGGAAACAGATGAAGCTGCCAATGAGTTCATACATGTATGTGACAGGTTCTGCAGTACTGACTGCATTAAAGCAGCTGCTAACACAGATTTAGAAACACAATGAATGAATTTGATGCACAACTTAGGAAACTTACATGAAGTTTAAGCTGGTCCAGGTTAGAAGAGAGCTTTCTTAGCTTCTTAACTTGAACATTGGACTGCCTGTTGCAAAATGAGTAATTCACACTCTCTTTAACGAAGCCCTAGATGAGAGGGCTAATGAGCAGTCAGTCACCTGCAAGCAGTGTAAGAATCAAGGGAAAAAGGACCAGCAAAAGGACTTGACAGAGTTTTATCTCCCTACAAGAGAGTAGGATTGTTTGCATCCCATATGTGTAACATTCTAGACATTCCTTTCTTCCAAGGGCACAAACAACATGGGCACAAGCAGGACCATGAAGGGTGGCCAAATATGAGAAGCACTAATCTGTTCATTCAAACTTCATCACTGTCTGCTTGTCCACTTGTTTAGTGGAATGAAGAAATAAATGTGGAAAACCTGTATAATATTTTGTTAAAGATGTATTTCTCAACTTATATATAGCTTCCTGGACTAACCCTGCTTATGGAGAAAAGAAAACAAATAAAACAGCCAATAAAGCTTTGCATTTTAAAATAGATTCCAGACCAGCCTCTGCAAAAGTATTCATATGCAAGCAATAACATGGAAGAAACATAAAAGGACCACTTTGAATTTTATTTTAATATTTACTTATTTCCTTTAGAGCCTAAGTTATACTTTTCATTATGTGACCCTGGTCCAATATGTTCCTGTCTCTTAATTATTTTGCAGGTAAATAGCAAACGTAGACAGAAAACACAGTTTTCCCTTGGGAAAGAAACTAAAACACAACCAGGGAAATTTCTCTAGATAGAAATAAAAAAAATAGAAACTTCAACCAAAAATGGTAGAGTAGTTCTAAGAGAATAATAATAATAATAAACAATTAGTTAATTAATTAAATAAAGGATTTTATTGTCCTGCTCCCATGCTTTTTCACTTCCTAAACAGCAAATAATCCAGCCTGCTTATGGGTAACTGGCCAACAGAAATCAGACAGGGAAACTAGCGACCCAGCTAGATGACATGAATTGAGATGTAGATGTTGTTCTCCAGATTTTTTCATCAGAAAACAAGTCCATTAGAAAACACGTGGTCCATTTTATTACAAAATTAACACCTTTCTTTATAGCCTTGAAAACAGACTCAAATTAAAATCAGTTAATTAACTGGTAATAAGCAGAACACATCTATTCACTTTTTTATTATTTATTTTTTATTTTTAGAACTGCTTTTCAGTTCCCCACTGTTCAGGGAAGACATGAGCAGAACATGGCATGTTCAACTCTTGACCACATTGAGCATTTCTGCCCTCCAAGAATGTGCTCTCTGTATGGGTGTATGTGTGAGATGTTTGAGAATACAGCATTAGCTACATTTCATGTCATAGAAGAACTCCCCATACACTGTGTAAGTACCAATTGTTTCCTGACAGTAACATCCACTGAAAACTATCCACTGCCCAAGTTAACCAACAGGAAATGCTAATAAGTGGATGGTTTTGACAATGTAGAGCAGAACAGGCTGCAGAGTATCCTAAAAACAAAACAAACAAAAAAAAGACTCCACTCCACACAAGCTGTCAGATTCTCAAATACCAGCCCATGTGAAGCAAAGTATGGACATCTAGCAGGCTTGGAGGCTCCCTGAAGACATAGTTGTGTTTATTGTCCATTCCTCAGGTTTTGTGCGGACACTTTTGCTGCATGAAACTGTTTACATTTCTTTCTGGTTTTCTGTAAATTCAATGTCCTGACTTCTAGCACAGAATTGTGACTAAAGAAGCATTCACATATGACGGAGAAGGAAATGAGTGCCAGTCTAGTCCCAGGCAATAGTCAGAGACCTCATGCAGGGTGCAGAGAGGTAGGTCCACGTTCACCCACTGCCCAAGTGGAACGGCACTGCTACCCACTTGAAGACCTTGTTTTTCCCCTTACACAACTGTGGCAGTATTGGGCCCCTTCAATCTGTTCTGTTGAATTTACTACTTTCTACTTAGAATTTGACCTAAATTAAGTCAATACCAGAAAGAGTGGCTACTACAGTGGTGAGGACCATCTTTTAAAGAAAAAAACAGTTGGAGTCTGACGTAACAAGAAGAGACTGTAGCTCACACTCAGGTATCCAATACTCCGGAAGTGTGGTTAGCTTCTGTGTGAGTAGATGGTCCCTCAGCAGCACAACTCTTCATCTAGTTCTCTAGAAAGAAAGAATTTGTGGAAGAGGAATAAAATATCATCTAAGCAGATATCACTGAACAGCCTTGCAGTAAAGAATGAAGCCGAATTTACAAATGTCAACTAACTACAGTGTGCAAGAGGTGGAGTTTATCAGCATTGCCTGATAGCCCTGGAGAGTTCAAATACATGGGTTCAAGTGAGAGAATTGCAGACTGTCCTCTGTTACCACTAAGCTTTTTTTTTTTTTTTTTTTTTTTTTTTTCAGAGCCACATCTTTCCAGAATCCTGTTCTTGTGATAAGCAAAGCATTGACAGATGTGAAGCTCCACACTGACTCCTGGGTATAACAGAAGTTCCTGGCCTGTGTGTACCATGCTTGACCTACTCAAGTTGTCTATAATATAGACTATTACATGCCTGTGACAGGATATATGTAAGGCTGAGGAAAAAACTTGGAACCTTCCTTTCCAAAAACCATACTCTTTCTGCATGTTCAAGGTCTCATGTTTGCTGAATACTGTTTTCAGGATCTATAGTTTGGCCCTGTACACCCCAGCAGCAGGTGAGTGCTGAAGCCTTTTCCATAGCATACAAATCTTTTATCAGATGCTGACTTGTTCAGTCTTATGTGTACTTGCATAAGCTGAAATGTTCCAGGATAAGCTCCAGTACAAGAACCTGGATAAACAAAACCATTCTCTGTCTCTAACAAACCAACAAATAGAGCATTGGAGATTACAGAACTTCCCTGTTGGTGCCAAATGCAGAAGTTCATGCCCAATCTTGTACTGCATTTAATGCACTGATGAATGATTGGGCACCAGGGAAGGAAGAAACATTATGCTGTCCTTCAGCTGACAAACACTAATGTAATATTTCAGAAATAAGTAGTAAATCTACTAGGGACAATATACCCAACCAGATACACTGGAACATTCTTTCTCATTGGCTCTGAGAGTTCAGTTTTTATTTTCTATGGACTCTCCTGAGTGACTAAAACACTTTAAGTGCATACCAACATCCTGTGTGGGTGCTAGATTTGGGATCTGTGAGCCATTCATCTGGAGAAGTCCTCCTTCTAATTTTGTGTTAATTTTTCCTTATTTTTAAGCCATTCATTCGGAACAGATTTGGCTCAGATTAAACCTAAAATATAATTTACTGCTTTACAGCAGCAGGCAGGTAGGCAGATATCTGTTTTACACTGCCAAAGTGGTACACTCCTTATCTTGATGACTCTTTTCTTCAAACATGAGTGTCTATTCTTACAGCCTGCAAGCAGCAAAGACCATGCCATCAGGCTTCAGATGCTTGGGTAGTGGCTTACAATTAGATTTGCCTAACTGCTAACATTGTGGCAAAGTCAATACTAGTAAATTAAACAGTAAAACAAAGGAAGTTCCCGGACAGTAGAACTCAATTACCAAGACAATTCCACTGTCCTGGAATAGACCTGGATTTAACTGAATGATTTCTTTCCCAGCTGATCCTGAGATCAGTAGTTATTTCAGAGTCAATCCCAATACACACAGAGTCTGGATGCAGATATCATGTTCTGGAGTTTAATGATAGTGACAGAGATCATGCAGTTCATGTTGATTCCAGATGAGTTAATTTATGCATATAGATGAGAAAAACAATACCCAGTGAAAGTAATACTGTGCTTTGCTTTAGAAATTATTGAGATCTTATCAAGATCTGATGAGACTCAGAGCTAATTGGTCATATATACTGCTGGGAGGAATTGCCAGTGCATTCGAGGACAGTATTAGAATGCAAAAAGATCTTGGAAAATTAGAGAAAGTTGTTCTGAGAAAAGAAAAACAGAGACTACCAACTTAGTCTGAATATAGGACCTCTTTTGTCAAGGACAATCAACTCTACAAGTCCAAGGTAGAGTACAGTTTTCTAGGAAGCAATTTAGAAGAAAAGGGTCTAGACCTTACAAAAGATCATAAACAGGTGTGGCTCAGCAGTGTCAACAGCAAGAAAAAGGCAAACATTGTCTCTATGAGCAGGAAGACACACAAAGTAATTTTATGTGGCCTTGGTAAACCTTCACCTCAAATATCTTGTCTGTCTTGGGGAAATCTAGGGAATTTCTTTCTTCCTCCTCCTTCTTTTTTTTCAAAGAAATGTTGAGCAAGTGAAGAGTTTGGAGAATAAACAAAAACTGTCTGGAAACATGTCCTTTGTGCAGAAACTGGAAGAATCAATAGTACTCAGTCTAGAAATAAGAAAACTGAAGGTCTAAATGGTATCAGTCTTCAGACATGGAAAAGCCAACAGGAAGAGAATAATCTATTTTCCACATAGTAGGTATTCAAAGAATTAACTAACCAAAATGCTCACAAAATAGCTGTTAATATATCATTGAGTGGAGGGATGCTTAAGTGGGACTACAAGGAGTCGTGTTAATTCTACCATTATTCCAGACACACCACTGATGGTAAGTAGGTATGGAAATAACAGAAAATAAGGCTGGAGAGGGTCTCAACAGAACAAAGAGTCATGAGTCTCCTACAGTGCCAAAGTGGGTTGACTAAGGAAGCTGAGGAAGTGCCAAGGGGAGGAGGACACCCATATTAAGAGCATTTTGGGCAGTAGCTGGAAGGTGTGCCACAGGCACCTTGAATTTGACTTGAAGTGATGATCCCTCAAGATTCTCCGCTAGTTCTTTGACTACCTACTATGTACTTTTCCTAATACTTATTAGTGCATAGCTCAAACCACACACACACCGAAATCCCTAGCTTTTAGCACCTGCACAGCTACATTTAAGTTTGGCATTCTGCTTCCATCAGGACTACAAAAAAAAAACAAAAAAACAAACAAACAAAAACCTTATTTTTTAATGAAGACACATTAATGGCTTAACTTTAATTCTTTAACTTAATTCTTATTTTTTAATCCTTTAGTAACCAAAAGTCATTTTTCCTCATGTGAGTTTGTTCTCTGTATGGAGCTTGGAAAATTGCTTGTGAAGAGCATAACCATAATTCAACAAGGTTTCATCAGCTGTCATTTGGTGAAAAGTTTCAAAGTAGTAAGGACTTCAAGAATAGTGCAGCATGAGAAAAGCAATAGAATCTCAAGTATTGCTGTAGCGTAACATGTCAATGTAGATGAAGTCATTTGTATATGGAGAACAATCTTTAACTCAGAATTTCTATTACATTTTCTATATATCAAGTATCAGTCCTTCCTGTCTCCTATGTGAAACTAAAATTGAAACCTTATCTATAAAAAGCCTGAACAACCTAGAAGATTTATTTCTTCTCTGTTGAGTTAGCAGAAATAGAAAGAGAGAGAGAAAGATTCATTAGAAATGAAGAGTCATGAACAGTCAATTACAGACTGAACTGCACAGACTCCTGGCTATTACCCAAGAGGAAGGTGACATCCTTTTTTTCTCCATAATTTTGCCAAGCACAGGACCTGTAAATCATCTGTTTGTTCTTTCCGTTCCTTCTTTATGAAACAATAATATGACGTAAACCAGTGAGAAACAGCTAGACAGCAAAAAACTTTTACTGACTATACCATATTTGTCCATATTTGTTGCTATTCCTGCTGGCTGCTGTCAGCTTCTAAACATACACATTGTAAAAACAAACTAACTAACTAACTAACTAACTAACTAACTAACTAATAAAGCTGCCATCTGCTTCTATACAAACTAATTGTATAACTGTGATATGACATGGATCATCCTCTGGTGCAGAAAACTCACTGTATATCAGATATAGTGATTTCACATTTCACTTCTGTGGGTTTCAGCACTCATTCAGTGGCTTTAAAGACAAATTACAGTCTTTCTGAAGGAGCACTTTGTGTTATTACATCCTCTTCCATGTAAACTTTTTGTGGAAGAGTATAATGATTGATTTATGGCAAGACACTCAGGACTAGCAGCAGGAGTCTCAAATTCTACTACTTTATCTCTTTTAGAAAAGCTTCATGATATTTGGCTAGGTCGCATAATTCTTGATATCTGTAAAACATGAATAATATTAAGTCTTATTGTCAATGTGGATTTGTGGGGATAAACTTATTAGCATGATCAGGTGTTACAGAGCTAACAGTATTGCAGATATCTAGACAGAAACTGCAATGGAAGCTGTGAAGCTCTTCATGTAAAACTATTCTTGTATGATCTAAATGGCAGAACCATCTTTTTTCTTTATTTTATTTTATTTTATTTTATTTTATTTTATTTTATTTTATTTTATTTTATTTTATTTTATTTTATTTTTTTCTCGTCCATAGGAGTCTTTTGCATGAAGGAGAAGTAAAGTTCAAAGTTTTCTTTATCTTCTGTTTCTTCCTTTATTTTCTCTCTTTTCTAAGTCATCTAACAAGATTCCACACCTTTCTTTGGCCTTGCTTTAAGAAGCTCTTGAAATTTTTTAGTGAACAGGAGAGAAGCTTTTCTGGAAAAGCAATAATGTTCTTTTGTTAACAGTACCACTAATTAGGCTAAGATAACAGCTTCAGTGTTCAACAGGAAAGGAACACTTCAAAACCAAACCAAAACAACCAAACAAACAAAAACAACAACAAAAACAACAACAACAAAAAACAACACAACAACCTCTGAAAACAGCATTTCTTTCCAGTTAGTATGCCCAATTCTGATGTTATCTTGATGGAAGAGGACAGACATGGTAAAACAAAGAAAGGTTTTTAATCTGTCTATTTTATTTACTTTATGAGTAAGCTCAGAATAAGAAAGATATTTTCTGTCTGGCCTCATGATCATGTTACCACCAATTTTTCTGATTAAGCAATGAACAAAAGTGACTCCTGGGAATGACTGGGGCTTCCTGAAACTTTCCAACAGGAGTCTCACTTGTCACTTCATTGCAGAATCATAGAATGATTTTGTTAGGAAGGGACCTTAAAGATCAGCTAGTTCCAACTTCCCTGCCATACACAGAGACACCTACAATGTTGCCCAAAGCCCCATCCAGCCTGGCCTTGAACACTTCCAGGGATAGGGCATTCACAGATTCTCTGGACAACCTTTTCCAGTGCCTCACACCCTCTGAGTAAAGAATTTATTTGAGGAAGAATATCTAACATATCTAATATATAAAATATATCTAGAATATTATATATATATACATGCATTTATATATACATCTATAAATGTATATCTAGATATCTATCTATATAGATATTAGAAATACCTAATTTAAATCTACCCTTTTGCAGTTTAAAGCTATTACACACTGTCCTATCACTACATGCCCTTGTAAAAAGTCCCCCTCCAGTTTTCTTGTACGCTCCTTTTAGGTATTGGAAGACAGAAGGTCTCCCTATAGTCCTCTCTTCTTCAGGGAGAGGTGCTCCAGCCCTCTGATCATCCTCATGTCCCTCCTCTGGACTTGCTCCAACAGGTCCATGTCCTGCTGCTTTTGATGCAGCCCAGAATATGGTTGGCTTTCTGGGCTGCAAGTGCACACTGATGTCTCACGTTGAACTTATGGTCAACCAGCTCCTCTGTGTCCTTCTCAACAGGAATACTCTGAATCCTTTCTAAACTCAGCATGTATTAGTGCTTGGGATTACCCCAGCCCAGGTGCAGGATCTTACATTTGGCCTTGCTGAATTTCATGAGGTTCGTACCTCACAATTCTCCTCACATGTCCTTCAATTTGTTCAGGCAAATTGAACAAGCATCAAAACATGCCACAGGCAATGTCCTTCTCAAAAGATGCTTGCCCACATTGGTCAGTCAAGGATGTTGGACTGACACAGGAAGTGCAACCCCAAGATGCTTCCACCAAATGCCAAATGAGACAAAGGGAGTTTTTGACACAGGCTTAAAAGGAATGGGATGGAGACCACCAAGGTCATTTCATACAAGACATTGCACAATCCTTACATGGTAGCTACTTCAACTATATCCTTAATGTAATAGGAGAACTCTTTAATGTAATAGGAGAAGATCAGACTTCTAAGATGGATAAACAGGACTCACCACATCCTGATACGTTTCCAAATTCTAGAGTTAAGCTCTATTCATTGTGTTTTTGCTGTGGTTCCTTCCTACCATTCTTGTAGGAAAAAAAAATGTTGTTCAACTGACCTCATATTTTGAAAGTCAAATCCCCAAATTACAAGAAGTTAAGCAACATTTTGGCAAGTTTTTGTCATTTTATTTCCTTCTTTCCTGCATTTGTCTTTGGCTAAAGCAGATCTCCATGATTTTCCTGTCTTCACAAACTATTTATTACTGAAGGAGATTTCACATTCTTTTAAACCTTCCTGAACTTTGCAGATTGCTTTATGTTTTGTTGTCTCTTTTAGAAAATGTCTTTTCTCTTGTTGTCTAACATTTTTTATATATGTCTGTAAATATATATATATATATATAATCTTAATATATATTACAGATCCTCAATCTCTCCAAAGGTTTTAGCATTTCATTTTGGCATTCTTTTTCCTGTTTACAGTATCTCCTAAGTTATACTTTTACAAGTAAATCACTGTGTTAATGAGAAGAAAATCAAGTGTGGAGAATACATTCCTAACTAAAAACTGAAACTCATTTCCAGTTTTTCATGTAAAGAATCTGCATTTCAGTATAATTCTGAGAGTGAAAGTGGTGATTTCCATCCTGACTGTCCGTTTGAGAATTACACCAGTGCACAACAATTTGAATTCCTCTGAAACCCTCTGAGAGCACCACAGAGAGAGGCAGAAGTAGGAGTATCAGTTTTTCTGATCCTGGCTAGTACAAGCTGAAATGCTTTAGGATGAATTTGTGCCACAGAAAATGGAAGTCGTTCAGTGACACCTGAGTATAAAGAACAGACGTACACACTGAAATCTCTTTTTCATCATGTTTGGCTAATGTGAGTAATGGCCATTGTTGAAAATGCACCTTATGGTTAAAGAACTTTCCCAAAGTGGCTAACTAGCTGTCTTCCATTTACAGAAGGAAAGGAGCAATGTCTGACATCTTGTTTGAAATAGAGAGCAAATTTAAAGGCTTGATAATGAGGCTTATAGAAATGAAGCAGACAACCTTGTTTTGTCAAACAATGTAAAAGTTAAACAAAGTGCCACAATTCCACAAGAATCATTCGTGCGTGCAGATATGCATATCTACATACACTTTTGAACATACCTATCTTCAGTGAGATAACTGAAGTAAGGGAACAGGCCTTAGAAATCTGCTGGGATTTTGATAGTCAGTCTTTGTAAAAAATATGATTAGCAAAAAATAACGAGGATATATATATATGTATATGTATATGTATATACATATATATATATATATGTATATATATATATTCCATGTTAGGCAGACACTGTAACTGCTAACATCCAGTTTGTGAACCTCATAAATCATACAAGTTTCATATATCCCTTCGGGTAGTGGTGAATAGAGTAAAATTCAACTGTCAACCAACTGTTCCCCACAGGTTGGTGTTAGGGCCCATCCTCTTTAATATCTTATTGATGATTTGGTTGAGGGTATTGAGTGCACCCTCAGCAAGTCTGCAGATGACATAAAGCTGGGGGAAGTGTTGATCTGCCAGAGGGTAGAAAGGCCCTGCAGAGGGATCTGGACAAGATGGATAAATGGGCAGAGGCCAATGGGATGAGGTTCACCATGGCTAAGTGCGAGGTCCTGTGTTTTGTCCTTAACAACACCCTGCAACACTACAGGCTTGGGGCAGAATGCCTGGAAAGATGTGCAGAAGAAAAGGATCTGGGGGTGCTGACTAATGCTCACCTGAACACGAGCCAGCAGTGTGCCCGGGTGGTCAAGAATGCCAAAGGGATCCTGGTTTGGATCAGGAATAGTGCAGCCAGCAGAACCAGGTAGGTGAGCCCCTGTGCTTGGCACTGGTGAGGCCTCACCTCGACTACTGTGTTCAGTTTTGTGTCCCTCAATAAAAGAAGGACATTGAGGTGCTGGAACATGTCCAGAGAAAGGCTACGAAGCTGGTGAAGGGTCTGGAACACAAGTCCTGTGAGGAGCAGCTGAGGGAATTGGGGCTGTTGTGTCTGAAGGCTCAGGGAGTGACCTTACTGTTCTCTACAACTACCTGAAAGGAAGCTGTGGGGATCTGGAGGTTGGCCTCTTCTTTCTGATAACTGGTGATAAGACTAAAGGGAATGCCCTCAAGCTGCACGAGGGGAGGCTCAGATTGGAAATGAGGAGACATTTATCCTCAGAAAGAGCAGTCAGGCATTGGAACAGGTTGCCCAGGGAGGTGGTGGAGTCACCATCCCTGGGGGTGTTTGAGGAAAGGTTGGACATGGTGCTTATGGACATGGTTTAGTGGGTGACATTGGTGGTAGTGTGATAGTTGGACCAGGTGATCTTGGATATCTTTTCCAACCTTTATGATTTTATGTATGTTAAAATATCTCCTCTTAAACTAGAAGTATTTTAAACTGGCATTATTTCTGCATCACAAAAACAGTTTTTTTTCATATAATGTAAAACTTTTGATTAATTCCTGTTCTAGACAGCTATTTACCTGAGACAGATTACAGATGACTCAACTATAATTCAATCTATTCTTTCTTCTAAGCATTTATGCTAAGTCTTATTAGCTAGACCACAGCATGACACACAATTCCAAGTGCTATTCTGTGATTTCACTTTAAAATTAATCTGAGTTTGGCTATATGTATTTTAAACATTCTTTCATTAGAAAAGGCAAAATTAAGTGTGTTGTCATTTTTTTGTTGTTGAAATTCCCATGGAAGCAACCAGAATGGACTCTTAGAATAAACAGAAACTACAATAAAATCAAAATAATATATTTTGATCTTACCAAAACAGTAAGTTTCTGAAACAGTAAGCTCAGTAAAACAGTGTTACTGAAACAGTAAGTTTCAATAGCTTTTCAAAAAGTGTTCCATGGAAGCATTGTTTTGGAATACTTCTAATTGGAATTAGGAAGGAATTTCTTATTCCAGGATTTAGCTGTTATCAGCCAGTATCCTATTAGCACCATGTAGATATTCAGAAATCCCACCTTTCATAAGCTTGTAGTGCAAAGCAGCTTGGATGATATGATTTAGAGGAAGTTCCATGGCTATTTTTACCTTTGCATGTATCCCCTTGAAACTCCATGCATTATATACAAGGCCTTCAAAAATGTCACTAAGGATTTACTTTAAATAAAAATTTTTATCAGTATGCACTGCACAATAATACCTTATGGATAAAATCCACAAGACACACTCCATGCACCCCAAAGACTCAAAAGGACAAGTAGCAGAAGTGATGAAAGCTGATAATAGTTCTCCCGACTAATATACTACTAAGAGGGTTAGGCTAAAAGGGAATTGGGGAAGCCTTATGACCTTGATTTTAGCAGCCCTTATTTACTCACTTTTTTTTCCTACAGTAAGGGGTATGGCTTCAGAACAATCACTCAGAGAACACTGTTTCCTAATGCTCAAGGTCTTCCCAATGCTTCAGCCTAAAAACTGCATTCATCTGCTCATAAGCCATTAGTGACCTCTGTGATTATTACTGTGATAGTGGTTGTATCTATTTCTACAGAAGTATATATGGGTTCTGTTATACATAGAATTTTAGAGTCTGAGTTATTAATCAACAAGATTAAGCAGCTACAGAACAACCTAAGGACCCATGAAAAGTCTTGATTTATATCTGGAGTATCATCCAGCCAGGAGGAGTCCGGCCATATAGTTAATGATTGGTATTCTACCATTAAGATTTTACCTATGAAGAAGGTTGCAGAAAAAGACTTGAAATTATTATTAACATGTGAGAGAAGAAATCACATGAGATTTTATGAGTGTATGAGTGGAAGGAATTTTACATAGAGGTATGGAGTCAGGAAAGATGTTATATAAATGTCTTGTCAATGTCCTACATGTGCACTATCTTCTAAGTACACTCCCCCTTCTCTAGGTGGGGATTTATCAGAAGCAGAATTATAGTTCCCAACTTCCAACACAAAGGCTTTTTTATAAGAATCCCAACAATATCCCTCTGCAACACCCCAGACTTTGCTGAAAGACAATGACTGTATCTTTTTTCTGCTTTATATACTAATTAATTTGTAGTTAATATTTGCATATAGTATTTTAACCTATCTAGTAAAAGTGACAAACAGACGTGTTTAGTGGATGAGGGAAAGGCTGTGGATGTTGTCTACCTTGACTTCAGTAAGGCTTTTGACACCATTTCCCACATCATTCTCCTCAAGAAACTGGCTGCTCATGGCTTGGACTGGTGTACGTTACATTGGGTTAGAAACTGATTGGATATCTGGGCCCAAAGAGTCATGGTGAATGCAGTTAAATCCAGTTGGAGGCCAGTCATTAGTGGAGTCCCCCAGGGCTCAGTACTAGGGCTAGTACTCTTTAACATCTTTATTGATGATCTGGATGAGGGGATCGAGTGCACCCTCAGTAAGTGTGCAGACGACACCAAGTTAGGTGTGTGTGTCGATCTGCTCAAGAGTAGGAAGGCTCTGCAGGAGGATCTGGATGGGCTGGACCGATGGTCTGAGGCCAATGGTATGAAGTTCAACAAGGCCAAGTGCCGGGTCCTGCACCTGGGGCACAACAACCCAAGCAGCACTTGGGAGATGTGATGGCTAGAAAGCTGCCTGGTGGAGAAGGACCTGGGAGTATTGGTTGACAGTTGGCTGAATATGAGCCAGCAGTGTGCTCAGGTGGCCAAGAAGGCCAACAGCATCTTGGCTTGTATAAGAAACAGCGTGGCCAGCAGGTCCAGGGAAGTGATTGTCCCCCTTTACTCAGCTGTGGTGAGGCTGCACCTCAAGTACTGTGTTCAGTTTTGGGCCCCTTGCTACAAGAAGGACATCGAGGTGCTCGAGCAAGTCCAGAGAAGGGCAACGAAGCTGGTGAAGGGTCTGGAGAACAAGTCTTATGAGGAGCGGCTGAGTGAGCTGAGATTGTTCAGTCTGGAGAAGAGGAGGCTTAGGGGCAACATTATCACATTCTAAAGGTACCTCAAAAGAAGCTGTAGCAAGGTGGCGGCTGGTCTGTTCTCCTACATGCCTGGTGACAGGATGAGGAGAAATGGGCTAAAGTTGCACCAGGGGAGGTTTAGGTTGGATATTAGGAAGAACTTCTTTACTGAACGGGTTGTTAGGCACTGGAATAGGCTGCCCAGGGAAGTGGTTGAGTCACCATCCCTGGAGGTCTTTAAAAGACGTTTAGATGTAGGGCATAGTGATATGGTTTAGTGGAGGACTTGTTAGCATTAGGTCCGAGGTTGGACTCGGTGATCTTGGAGGTCTCTTCCAACCTAGATGATTCTGTGATTCCATAAATTGATGGAAAATCACAAACTACTTTACTGCAGAGCTTCTTATCCTTGGACAAAAAAGGTAGTGTGCTTGAGAAGTGTAAGTGAGGTTCACCCTTGTCATGATAGCTATCATCTGCCAGGTGATATCTATCTTCTCTTAATACACCATCAGTCAGCAGAAAACATGACTATCCTCTTAACATTAGTTCATAACTAAAGTCTATAACAAAAGCAGCCTATATGATTAGTACTTACAGTTCAAATGTGCAAAGATAAACAGGAACATTTGGAAGGTGCTTCATAATGAAAGATAAATTCTTAGAAAGAAGAGGTGAAGTACCATGCTGCTTTACAGAACACTGTGTGTTTTATCTCTGCTCTGTGAATCTCACTACTGTTGCCTCTGTTCCTTGACAAACTTGGAAATAAGATATATAGAGATAAGATTGTCATAATATTATCCAAACTGCAGAATGTATTTACTGATTACAGGTCCCTATATTATTTCATTCTTTACTGTTCCATCTGCTTGGAGCTTGAGGGAAAACTTCAGCTGGAAAACTGCGTATCTTTGCTTTTAGTGTGAAAGGTTTCTTTTATGATTCTGCCCCTGCAAATTCTGAACAGTATGTGCAGTAGCCAGAATATCACCATTTCATGCATCCTCATTTTTCACTCTTTTTACAAAGTTGTGTGTTATTTGAAACCTGAAATACAATGTGGAAAGAAGTGATCATTAACAAGTCTACACGAACCAGGCTTGGATTCTGCATATCTTTACAGCTTTAGTAACCCTCAGCACACAATAAGGCTGAATGCAGTTTCATCTTCTGACACTTGTACAGAGAAAGGGCAAGAGGCAATGGTCACAAGGGAAATTCCAACCAGATATAACGAAAAAATATTTCACAATGAGAGTGGTTCAGCACTGGAACAAGTTGCCCACAGAAGCTGCAGAATCTCCATCTCTGGAGACTTTCAAAACTCAGAAGGACAAGGCCTTGAATAGATTCATCTGACATTGAAGCTGTCCCTGCTCTGGAAGGCTTGTTGTGTTAGAGGTCAGTCATCTGGAGATGCTTTCCCCCCTAAATTATTCATTGGTTCTATTATCTCAGAATAAGCCTGATCGGGTGAACAGGATGAATTACAGAGATAAAGAAAGAACTGACTGAGAGCAGGTGTTCAAGAATAGTGCAAGTATGTTCAAGACATGCCACCCACTATTATAGGATGAGAGGTAATATTTCAAATGAGATTGGGGACTGGAAAGAGCTTGGGAGGTGCATAGGGAGAGAAAAAAAAAGAGAAAGTCTTGCTACCTCTCCACCTAAATCTTGGGGGGGGGGCGAGGGGGAGAAAGGGGTGTCAGACCCCAGGGATTCTCGCCATGAAAAATGTTATTAGTAATCAACCCCACTCACAGTAATGACATAAAGAAAACTAGTTCTATTTCAAGACCTCTAGGGATAAATGAGAGACTGGTGTTTTCTTGACAGAATAAAGAATAAAAGTGTGAACTCTCCCAATCACAGAGAAAAAGCAAAAGACTGTCTTGCTATCTAAACATCAGGATAAAGAATACATAAGCAAAATGTATGTCAAATAATAGAGAATATATTTTAAGAAATCATTCAAGTATGTGGGGACAAAATTAAAAACAAGAAGTGTAAAGAACAAATAAGTAATTTCTGTAATCACATTTTTTTGTAAGAAGAAAGTCAGTCTGTTCAGCTGGAAAGATTACAATACTTGATGATCTTGAGGGTCTTTTCCAACCTAAATGGTTCCACACTTCTAATAGTGAACACAGAGAAGGTCAACGTATGGGATGCCTTTTGTAGGAAGACTAACAGAGCAAGGAAGCTGATAATAGTTACCATGAGTGACAAAGGGTGATGAAGTCAGCCTGGATGAGGAGAAGAGGAGGCTGTTTACATGGACATGGCTTTGAATTGGTTTTTGAAGGAGTGAAATCATCCCAGAGCACTCAGGGAACGATTTATTGCTGGATGAGTTTCCAGAAGACAGAAAACAGCAAATGAATAGTTAGTTTTGAAAAAGGGCATGGAGGTAGCCAGAAGAGTGGTGACTGGTCAGCCTAACTTAAATTCTTTGCAAAACACTAAAAAAAAAAAAAATCAATCCATTACAAGAATCCTGAAGATAACACTGAAATAAATAATTTGTGCTGATTTGTGAAGAACCATCAAATCTAGTTTGTATCTATGAAAAAGTAAAAACCTTTAAAAAAGAGAGGTGTGCACTACTCTAACTTGGAGAGGGCTTCTCTTTACACCACTTGCATTATTAAAAAACTTAGATTCAATACTTGTTAAATGAGTGCAAATGTTAATTGGAAAGCTCAGAATGCAACTTCAATGCATTTACTGTCACACTACATATATATGAGGTAGGATTTCAAAAGAATTTATCTGAGATTTGGTACAAGATAGTATTTCATTTATTTTGAGAAATGTAATTCAAATTCAACAAGCTCTTGACAAAAGGATTTTTGTGAATAAATTTAAAAATAATGTTTCAGCAGAGATAACTGGGACATGAGTAGTTAGGTTGCAGATTTTCAGAGGATGAATTGGATATTAAAACTGATAATAAATTGTGCACAAAGCAAAGCCACGTTATTGAGAAAAAAATCTCCAGATTTAGTGACAATAAAATAAGTTTCATATCTGAGACAGAGGAAATAATACTTTTGCTTCATGGGCTGCAAGAAAGTTCTCAGCCATTTCCCAAGGGAAATGCAGATCAAGTGGAGAGAGTGCAGAGGAGAGCTGTAAACAGATCAGAGGTCTAGAGAACATGACCCGTGAGGAAAGAACAGTATTTGTTTATTCTTAAAGAGAAGAAAGACTGTGGAGAGACATGATAACAGCCTTCAAATATGCAAAAGGCTGTTGCAAAAGGGGAAGTAATAATGTCTGTTGAGTACAGAGCAGAAAATAATGGGCTTAAATTGCATGTTAGTACATCTAAAACACAAAGACTTTCTCTAACAATGAAAATAGGTACTGTGATAGGTTATCTGAAGAGTCTGCTAAACTTCCCTCACTGCTATTGCATGACTGTATCAGTAATAATTTTGAAATAGATTATTCTGCCTTCAGGACAGAAGGATGACTTTTTGAAATCTTTACTCTTTTCACACCTTTGTTTACCTCTTATTCTATAAGACTCAAACAGCTGCAGACAAACATCTTCAACAGACACTTCAATTTATAAAACAAACAGTATTGAGAGGGAACAAGGATAACATGATTATTTATTTGAAACCTGAGTCATAAAGAAAAAACAAACAAACAAACAAACAAAAAAAAAACTGCACAAATGTTTTACTTCCCTAAAATGGAGGGATATCTTTTAGAAGTGTCAAGAAGATTCTCAGAGGAGAATTTCTCTAGTAATGGGATACATCTCAGAAGTCTGGGTATACTCTACATTTTTAAGCAGATGTCAGATTTTGTACAGACAAGGATACAATCATTTATATAGGACACAGTTAATTGTTTTTGTTGTAGTAAATCAAATTTCAGAAAAGAGGTGCTCATCTAGTCTATTTGACCTTACATAAATTGCTTTTTTTCTCTGAATCTCATTTTACCTCACTTATCAACAAAGTTAAATATGCTTAATGTTTCTGAACTTTGTTTCATCAGATGAGAGCAGTGCTTTCACCTCTGATGAGAACAAATAAGACATCTGTTAGAAGCAGTGTGGCCTTTACTCTGATAATACAATAAAACCCTCCTTGCCACAGTTGAAAGTTATAAACCTTGTTGTTATGTTTCAAAAGGATAATTTTGAAACTAAACACCTACAGATTTACAGCTAAACACAGGGGGTAACAAACTATGCCTTTAATAAGTTCACTTAATAGAGGCTTGTCTGCAGCAGAATATCCTCTATGTCCGTGTTGGACTGTTAAAGCTGTAATTTAAAATCAAATACTCAACTGCTTGCAGCATTGTTTTAATCACAGTATCATGGCTTTTATTGAGACCTTTTATATGCATACAGGTAAGTGTACCTTGCAAACCCTTGCAGAATCACTGCCAATGTAAGAAAACAAGATTGTTAAATGATGCACAGAGATTATCATAATTTAGATAGCTGTAATTGGTAATAAGTACTTGCTAACACAAAAACCACTGTCAGGTCTGCAAGCATTTTCTGGGTCAGTAATTCATTGCTACTAACTGTGGTCTGTGGTTTTTGCTGAAGTTTTTTTAACCATGCAGAGGCCTCATTTTGCAGGCAAGAGAAATGACATCCTGTTTCTCTCTGTGAATTTTGAAGGTGGAAGGCAACTTGACTGAGTTTGTAAATCAATGTTATAGAGATAAAACCTGTCATTTTAACAGTGAGATTCTGTGGTTTTACTCTGTTGTCATGGAGTCATTCTCACAATGGTAAATTGATGCCTTTGGATCTCTCCCCAGCCAAGGTTTTGGTTAGAAATTTTGAATTGCAGTTAGTTTAAATTCCAGCTGGTTAGAGACACATGAAAAGAAGAGCTGGAGCTCTGTCTTGGCCTTCCTCTACAAAGGAAGGCAGTATAAAATCAGAAAATTTTCAACTGTATGAGATTAACATAAAACCCTTTTAAACACCAACACAACTATTCTGAAGAAAGTTACTCTGTTTAGTTCTGGGGTCATGTTTTCAAATAGACTTACTTTGAAGGTGTGTTTTCAGACGTGAATTTTATCAAAACCAAACCAGAAGAAGGCGAATCATCCTCTCAGAAATGCTTTGCTCTTCTAAAACGTGTCTCAGAGCATTTTAGAAAGAAGCATTAATATAACTCCAACCCAGCTCCTGTGTTTGTGTTTGTTCTGTACTCTCTCTGCATTAGCTTGCGTAAGCACGTTACTAAAAGAAATATTGTAACATATTCCTTAAGGGTTTAGTGCAGGAAACATTGACTGGTATGTAGCGGGGAACAAGGAATTAATGAGGAAACTACAGACGAAAAATTTCTGATTTTATAGCCTTTGCTTGTCAAAAGTGCCAGGTCCACTCTTTAAGAATGGTTGACAGAGTTGGAAATGAAAGGGATAAAAAATGAATCTTTCTACCTCCCTTTGAAAAAGAAAAATAATTCTTTAACACTGACTGACTATATGCATTAGAAATGGAAATATGCTGCTAAGCCATCTACTTTGTTGTCTGAAACGATGTATTCCTCAGACATACAAAAAATTGTAATTTAAATCTAGCATTTTTTGTAGACATATTAGTAACACATCCTCTATGTTCACTGGTGATACATTACAAACGAAAACACAATTTTTTATTTCACAGATTTCTACTACAATACTTTGCAGTAGGAGTCAGCCCCTGATCAAATACAGGTTTTCAGGGATTAAGAATGAATCTCCCCAAGCTTTGTCACTGATTTCTCAATGAAGAAAATGGTTTTGTGGCCACCTGACTAGGCTATTTCTGTATTATCATACCTATCAGAATGTCATGGGTAAATAAATGAAAGAACAAACAGTGAAAAGAAAAAATTCTTTCAGTACAAAAAAGGGTGTGTGTAACATTCTATTTAAATAATGATTTATTAATTGAGAACATTATCAATGGAAGCCTTGAACTTCAGCCTATTCCTGATATTTTCCAGCATCTGTGTGATGGTGATAAACCAGTACACAGCTACCCCTGAATGGTATTTTGTTCAGTAACCAGACATCTGTCACCAATTGATCTGAATACCTGAGTTGTATCACACTGTACTAATTATTAGGTGATCCTCAGCACAGCAAATTAATTTTACTTGGAAATTATCAAAAGCTTGTAGGCAAAATATTTTAAATCAACATCTTGGCAGATGTTAAAGAACAATTCTAAAACGTGAAGGTGCTTGACTCAAGATAAGATGGTATTATATGTGGAAGACACACAGCTTAATGTACACACTGAAGAATTTAAACCATGTAAAACCCAGAAATATATAAATTTGGAAGTCTTGGAAGATGGCAATGAAAGGGGATTTCTGTACGTATGTGCATGCAAGTTCCAAAAAAGATGGAAGTCTCATAATTTTCAGACAAGAAAGATTTTTCTTATTAATTCCATGTACCTCAGTACATACCAGTCAGTGGACACTAAGGCCTTAAATAATAAATTACAGTATTTGAATTCTTAAGAATGGTTGATCACTGTTGAGGACAAGAAGCACTAAGTAGGTAATAGGAAAACACATGAGAAACTGAGAAAATTTACTGGGCCTGCTTTCTGAGTAAACTACATACCATGAAACACATAGTGAATCATTCCTATACAATGACTGAAAATGTGGAAGTTTTATTGCTCACATTTTGTAGCATGTAGATCAGACATAAGAGTACATTTGTACAGTAACAATATATACCTCACAGATCCATGGAATGTCTAGAAGATCGCATTAATGAAGAGGTTCCTACCTTTTAGATAGGACCCTAGAGTTAGGTGGGCTTTTGCTTGATTGGTAATCTTTCCATAGGGGGTTGATTTCAAGGGCCCATAAAAACACTCTATATATGAGAATATTTATCACAGATTTTGATTTACATTTTTCTTCAGCTAGTTAAATATGAAAACATTGAGATATCAATACACAGCAGTTAGCAGATAGATATCAATATTAAAATATATACAGGGAGAAAAGTATATACCAGAACTGACATGTATGTATCAGAACTGACATAGGGGCTATCGGTATCTTCACTGGGCTTAGCCAAGTGATATTGTCATATGTAGTCACTTCCAGACAAGTTCTATTGTTTGATGTAGGGACTGTAGCAAAAAAACTCTCAATGTATGTTGGTCATAAAAATAAATATGAAGAATTCAGGATTTTGCAGTCTTCATTATACATCTTATATCATAAACAGGTTGCTAAAAGCTCAATCAGGCATATCCCTATAAATTGCCTTCATCCCTCAATTTCTACTGCAGATATTGCCAGACTCTCTGGAACAACTGCTTAATTATTGAATCCATGCTAATACACTTTATGGAACTGCTTACAGAAAGCAATGGAAAAAATATATATGTATATATATATTTTATAATATTATATATATGTATATATTATATATATAATATATAATATATATATATAATATAATATATATTATATTATATATAATATATATTATATAATATATATATTATAATATTATATATATATATATATATATATATTTTCCCTTGGATGTGTGCTTACATGCATATACATGTGATCCACACAGAAACAGTGTGTAAGTGTCCTAAAATGACATTCCAGTGTAATTGGATGTAACTGTAATAACGGTTCCTATTTTCCGGTTCCATTCAGTTAATTAATAAGAAGACTTGTCTATTTCATTTTATTTGATGTATACTTTAGTCCCCAAATTTAAAACCTGCCTTTCTTGAGAGGAGAGCTACTGATGGACAAACTTTCATGATGGTATTTTCAATGGCCTCAGAACTAACCTAAGCCCAGCACTGATTTTAACTCTGGCCTCCTCAACCACAAGACGTCCAAATTCCAAAACAGCTGCCAGGGCCCTGTGCTCACTGTGGTGGTTTTACTCGGGTGGGCAGCCAAGCTCCACCACAACCACTCTCTCACTCCCCTCCTCAAAGAAGAACGGTGAGAAAATACGATGAAAAGGGCTCAAGGGTTGAGATAAGGATGAGGAGATCACACAGTACTTAACATGGTGGGCAAAACAGACTCAGCATAGGCAGATAGTAATATTTATTGAGTATTACTAACTAGCTAGAGAAGTGAGAAACAAAGGAGAGAAACAAAAGCACCCCTCCCCCTTCCCCCCCTCACCCGCCCATCCACCCTCTTCCACCTCCTCCCCCCGAGCGGCACAGGGGAATGGGGGAATGGGGGTTATGGTCAGTCTATAGCGCTTCTTCTCCACCACTCCTTCTCAGTCACTCTCGTCCCCTGTTCTGTGGGGTCCCTCCCACAGGATGCAGTCCTTGCCGAAATGATCCAGCGTGGGTTTCCCACAGGCAGCAGCTCTTCAAGAACTGCTCCAGATATGGATCCGTACCATGGGGTGCATCCCTCAGGAGCAAACTGCTCCAACCTGGATCCCCCATGGGCAGTAGCTTCTGCCAGGTCACCTGCTCCTGCGTGGTCTCCTCTCCACAGGCTACAGGTCTGGCCCAGAATCTACTCCAGTGGGGGTCCTCCACAGGCCACAGCCTCTGTCAGTTCAGGTACATCTGCTCCACCATGATCTCCTCCATGGGCTGCAGCATGGAACCCTGCTTCGCTGTGGTACTCTGTGGGCTGCAGGGGAATGACCTGCGTCACCACAGGCCACAGGGGACTTCTGCTCCAGTGCCTGGAGCACCTCTCCCCCTCCTTCTTCACTGAACTTGGTGCCTGCAAATCTGTTTCTCACTCCTCTCACTCCCAGCTGCTGTGTGGTGCAGCATTTTTTTTTTTTCCCTGTCTTAAATATGATCTCACAGAGGCGCAAACAACATCACTTATTGACTCGGCTCTGGTCAGCAGTGGGGCCCTTACCCAACATGGGACAGCTTCTAGATTCTTCTCACAGAAGCCACCACTATGGTCCCCTGCTATGAAAACCTTGTCATGTAAACCCACTACACTCACTAACAGCCTCTTCAACCTTTTCTCCTCCTTGTCAGGGCTTAGGGCCTCTCTCTTCATCATCAGCTCTTGTCTTGCAGTCAGGCCACTGCCACCAGCCCTGCTCTGCCTTTCTTGTTTGGGTGCTGTGCAATGGGGTCCTGCCTAACTCTCTGTCCCATTAGCTCCCAACTTTCTACTCTTTTGTGGAGCAGCCTGTTCCCCTGTGCCTCGACACAAGTTATGGCACGGATTGCCTAGCTCAGACCCCGCTCAGTATGGGTTATGAACTGAAGAGGCATGTTCAATGTTAAACCAATGAGATAATTATTCCACTATATTCTTAATCTTAGGCTGATGTACTTTCATCTTACTTAAAACAAAGATTCACAAACTCTTATTAACGGAACATAGTTTTAAGTCATATACTATGTCCTTAGTTCAATAGGAGCTAGATATTACATAGACAGATTTTTTAGTTCTCTGGGTAAATTGTGACAAAATGAAATATATTTCACAAAATGATATGACTGTAATTTGAACAGCAACGTCATCGGATTCTTCTATTTTTACACAAACAATATTCCCCTGTATTTTCACATCTCCCCTGGTTCTGTGAAAGAGCTGTTTCCACATGGGGTTTCTAAAAGCCAGACAAGGCAATCATCCAGCCTAGGACACATAAACTTTGCAGATGCCTGTCAGCTACAATGAGAAATAAGGTATAAAAAACTTGAAAGAAGTACTTTCTAATACTGCTTTTATCTTTCTTTCTAAACAGCAAACAAAAAGATCAGACTGCAAAAAGACGAAAAAAAATCTGCTGGAAAAACATCATGACAGATTTGTTCTATGAAATTTTATATCATTCCCAGATATCATTTTAAATTCAATCTATTTTGGAAATCTCAATCTAAAGTAGACTGGAATAAATTCTTTGCAATAACTGTTATTAAGAAAAAAACAACACATTAGCGTAACAGAAACTTCATTTCTGCTGATTTTACAAATGAAAAAGTACAAGGCAAAATAAAAACCAAAAAGACTTTTCATTTGTAATACGTCTCCCAGCTGCAGAAATAAAATCATTAAGAACTGCAATAAAGCTTCCTGTTGCAGTCATATTAAACATTTTTTTTGGTGTTTCATTTAAAAATATCTTGTGCTAAAGTAGCAGATGTTGTTATGTCAGTGAAAATAACCCTCTTTTTTCCAGTCACTTAACAAAAGGCAGAAATATTCTATTTCCTGATTTCATCCATAGGGGCACAGAAGCTACCAGCTAAGAGTGATTTTTCCCACATAAAAAAAAAACAACAAACAAACTTCATCCTAAAAAACTTTTTATTGTTTTATGTTAAATTGGATTGTTTTGATGATTAGCACATAGTTTTAGACTGATTGCCTTCTACTTGGTTTTCTCACTTGTCACTTCAGAAGACTTTTTACGCATGTGTGTGTGTGTGTGTTTGTCATAACTAAATATACAACTGGCTGTATATTTGTATGGTGACTGTCAGGATAATGCCAGATTATGTTGTATTTGTCATGCTGAGGATGACATCTTCCATTTTACTTGCTCTTTTTCTTCTGAGAATCACTCTTTGTTTCAAAAACTTCTGATCCCCTTTATTTGTTCAAGAATAAGAATTTGACCAATAATGTGGTGCTTGTTCATGTCTTTCATAAACAAGCACCAATGTTAATACTAAATATGATATGAGGAAGTGCATATGCTTTAAGCAGCTTTCACACAAGAACTTTAGAAACCGGAGGAACAAGAAAAATCTCTACCATTTGTGTCCTCTCTTCACAGTTTACCTTATTCTGCTTTTCTTTCTTTTTTTTTTACATTCTCCAGACTTCTCTAATCCTCCTATCATCAAATCATTGTGCTTTCTGAATTTCTTTCTATTAATTTACTTATTTTAAGAAGTCAGTTTATGATATACATTAAAATATCCAACCTTGGAATCTTTACTCCATGCTCTAATTGAGGTAAGTAAAACGAAGTTACAGAATCACAGAATGGACAGGATGGGAAGGGACCTCTGAAGATCATCTAGTCCAATGCCCCTGCTGAGCAGGATCACCTAGAGCACATTGCACAGGATGGCATCCAGGCAGCTTTTCAATATCTCCAGAGAAGGAGACTCCACAAGCTCTCTGGGCAACCTGTCCCAGTGTTCTGTCACTCTCACTGTAAAGAAGTGCCCTCTCATATTCAGATGGGACATCCTGTGCTTCAGTTTGTGCCCATTGCCTCCCATCCTGTCTCTGGGAACAACCGAAAAAAGACTGGCTCCATCCTCTCAACACCCTCCCCTCAGATATTAATATATATATTGATGGGATCTCCCCTCAGTCTTCTCTTTTTCAGGCTAAACAGGCCCAACTCTCTCAGACTGTCCTCATATGACAGATGCTTACAGTATTTTTTGAGGTGATTAGTTAGTTCACAATAAAAAGGTCTAAAAGGTAAACAAGGATATGAATGAGCTAATTTCTCAAACAACAAAATGTTTTTATCAGAGCCTGGATCAACAATGTTTAAGGCAATTTCTTTTCTGAAATAAAATAAGTCCCACTTTCTATCTGATTATCTACAGATTTGCCCTTTTTTTTTTTTTTTTTTAAATACTCTAGTGGAAAACAAAATCGCCTTACCTAAGCTCTAAGCCTTGTTGTTGTAGGATACCAGGATGGGATATGCTGTGGTAATTATTTATGTGTATGCAAAGCAGGCAGTCCTTTTCCAGCAGTTCACTGTGGGAGTATACATAGAGATTCATAGAGACTCATAGAGATTCATATACATAGAGATAGAGTGGGACTGTCTCCCACTTGCTAGTAACTTGGCTGTTTCTAGGCAGACTTTCTTTCTTTAATGATTTATGGGATTTTCAGGCTGAGCAAGAATTTGGTCTTTGCATCCATTGAATAAGAGTGATGGGATCTCCTGGACATTTTTGGACACATTTCTGGAATCCTGGACTCATTTTTGGATTACCCTACAGCAATCAGGAATGTTCCCCAGCATTAGCAATGAACTCAGAGTAAACAGCATTTGCAACCACAAAATCTCAGCTATTCTAAACTATAACCTTATTTGCCTGCTTGTATTGGAATGAAAGTTTCATATTCTTTTATTATTTTATTTTCTTAAAATAACCCCTGGCTCCTTTTTCTCTATTGGATGGCTATTTGATTCACCTCATACTCTCTAGCTCCCAGACTATGTGCAATAATGTTTAGACCTCATCCAGTCCCCTAAATAATCTATGCTCTTTTGAACTCTCTTGCCTTACATTTCTTCATCTATTTCACAAGGTTAATAATATCTGCAAACAGGATTCTTACCACCATCAGTAAGATCTTTTATCTGTGCCATCTGGGATCAATCTAGTGAATTATTCTGAAATGGCTTAAGTCTATTATGATGAACAAAATATCCTATAATAGACTTATTCAAGAAGGACTGTAAACAAACACATTTTTTGATTGGCAAATATTATCTTGAGGTGACTCCACGGAAAGATTTAATCTCTTTATTAAATAGTTCTTGGGAAGTGTTATATTTTTAAATAAATGATAGGTTATTTTTTATTGCCCAGTCTAACAGAGACATTTACTGAAAGCTTTACACAGTCAACCTGGTACAACAGAGAATTTTTTGTCTGTATTTTCAAGTAGATGCAAATTCTTTCAAGATGTAATAGTGTGGTCTTGAAATACAGGTGTTTCATATTACCAATACACATTTCTGAAACTCAGGCCTTGCAATGCCCTTGCATTAGTGAATTTTCCCCTTCACCTCTCTCAAGGAGAATCCACTCTCTGGTACTACAGTGGGCTTTATGCAAAGCCTGAACATTACCTCAAAATAGGCTTCGTTATGACCATTGTGGGGGCCAGGGAGCTTCTTAAAATCTGTTCAGAGAGAGTATGTTCTGCACATAAGATAGACACTGGGTCTATCCAGGGTTTTGGCACCTCATTCCAGGCTGGTTGTCCCTTTGTCCTGGACCTTTCCTGAAAAGTCTTGCTTGAAATCTATATTGAAATCACCCTCTTAATTCAATTTTTAAGTGACAGAAAAGGTGGCAGTTAGGTAGTCAATTTAACTGGACTCTGGTTTTAATTCTGTACTTTGCATTAATGTCCCTGAAGCTGCGGTTACAATCTGGGCAGAATACCTTGGTCCTGCTGCTGGAAACTCCTTGTTCAGAGGGTATAATCCAGTGCCAAGCAATGAGGGCAGAGTGCTTGGTTTGTCCAAGCTGTGGAGGGATTGCTCATCATACATACTGTCCAGCTGTGAGGGATTGCTCATCATACTACAGCCACACTGAAAAAGAGTAGACCTCTGAGAGGTGGAAGATGTCCTATATGTGGTTCCCGTTGTCTCTCTGTTACCAGGTCCCTTGACAGTATATAAATTTCTTACATTACCTTGTTAGCTGCCCAATACTTTTTTAAAAATTAATGAATTATTATTGTGTGTGTGTGTGTATGTGTGTGTGTGTGTCACACTTTACAAAGCCAAGGTCTTGAATTGTAAATTTTGTATTCTCTGTTTTATTCAGGTTTGGAAAATGTAAGTATTGTGGCACTTACAATTGCATAAGGGTGTAAGGGCACACTACCACCAGATCATAATAAGTAGTCCTAGGTAGTAAGGGCTACATAGATGATGAAAGAACTGGAGCACCCATTGTAAAGGACAGGCTGAGAGAGTTGGGCCTGTTTAGCCTGAAAAAGAGAAGACTGAGGGGAGATCCCATCAATATATATATTAATATCTGAGGGGAGGGTGTTGAGAAGATGGAGCCAGTCTTTTTTCGGTTGTTCCCAGAGACAGGATGGGAGGCAATGGGCACAAACTGAAGCACAGGATGTCCCATCTGAATATGAGAGGGCACTTCTTTACAGTGAGAGTGACAGAACACTGGGACAGGTTGCCCAGAGAGCTTGTGGAGTCTCCTTCTCTGGAGATATTGAAAAGCTGCCTGGATGCCATCCTGTGCAATGTGCTCTAGGTGATCCTGCTCAGCAGGGGCATTGGACTAGATGATCTTCAGAGGTCCCTTCCCATCCTGTCCATTCTGTGATTTTATGATTCTGCGATGACACCACCACTTCAGGTAACAAAGAGATGATGTTCTTTTCTACCATCCTCCTTGGACAGCCAATAGCTGATGATGTTCCTGATATCCTTTAAACAGCTGTTGATTTCTCATGCATGTTCCCACTTTCTTGAGCCATTTTCCTCATGCCCAGGCTCTTTTTCACCTTCCCAGGTGATAAGTTGCTCCTCAGTTTCTTGTTGTATTCTCCTCAATGATCCCTTTAGGGCATTCCCCATGCTCACATGTCCAGCTGCACTTCAAGGATGTTCCTGGCTCCCAGGTACAGTTTCCAGGCTGAAGGCCAAGCTCCTGGTGTGGACCCCAGCCTGGCAGACATTGCTCCTGTCAGCGTGGAGCAGCCATTTCATGTCAGCATTTTCTCACAACAGTTACGTTAATGCCCTAAGTGCTGCCACCAGGGGCACCCCAAGAGTCTTATGATGTCACCAGAGAGTCCTTGTCACCCTATGGCATCTGGCCATAAGTGCCCTGAGCATCCAGCCTGCATCCAGTCCAGCTGGTGGCACTCAAGAGGTAGAGATCTGAGTGCTGGAAAGTGAGAGTTGGAGGTGTTGCTAGTGGAAAGCACGATGTTGAGGTCATTCCAGTGGCATGTGAGATGTTGAGGTCCTTCCTGTGACACAAGAGACACGAGATCCTTCCGTGTAGCAGGTGAGGCACCCTGGTCCTTCTGGTGGAACTCATGATATCAAGGTCCTTCCGGTAGCACATAAGATGCTGAGATCCCTCTGGCTGCAGGCAAGGCTTCCAGGTCTTCCTGGTGGAGCACACGGCATCAAGGTGCTGCTGGTGAGCCACGAATCTCTGAGATTCTGCCAGCGACCCACGAGGGAGGTGCTGAGGACTGGAGGTACTTGATACCCGCTTGTCATCAGAGCAGCGTCCCACAGAGCACAAGCATCTCCACACCAGGACAGAGGTGAGTACCATGAGCCAGCCACGCCAGGAGCTGCCAGCGGAGGCACCCGGAGAAGCGTTGTGCACTATCTGTCTGGACCCACTGGCTGACGCAGGCTGGCTGGACCCCTGCGGGCACTCCTTCTTCACAGAGTGCATCCAGCCATGGGCTGCCCACAGAGCCACCTGCCAACTGTGCCAGTGGCCCATCCTAGCCATTGTGAGGCTGGTGCTGTGCTCTGTGCTGGATGCCTTGGCTTGCTGGCCCTGTGGAAGGGACAAATGCAACACGGGGCCAGGGTGACAGCAGCAGCAGTGGTGGCGGAGCCCCTCCAGCTACAAGTCCCGCAGTGTCTCGCCCAAGCGCAGGGTCTGCAGCCACTCCACGCCACAACAGCGTGTCCAAAGCTTCTCGTGACACTGGGAACAGGACGGATGCACTGGTCCCTGCTGAACACCAATGCAGGGGACACATCATGGCTCCACAGGGTCCAGCAAGAGGAGCCAGGGACCGGTGACCATGCAGGCTGCCAGGCCGGTTCCTGTGTTTAATGGAAAAATAAAAAAAATCCTAAAAAGCAACCCAAATGGAAGTCATCTGGGGGATGGGAAATTATCATGGGACTGGGTAACTGGGTGAGGCACCAGTCCTAAAGCTGGACCATGCTCTACTAGAAAAAGGCTGACAGAAAAACTCTCCTGAGCCTGGGGCAGAAGAAAATGCCTGCTGGCCTGAGAACTGCAGTCCTTCAAAAACGGACTGCTCCAACATGGGCTGCTCTCCACAGAGCAGCACAGAAAGCTTCTCAGATGAAAGAAGTAAAAATCAGGACCATCTGATGCCATTTATACCTCTTACCCATAAGAAGGCATAGGACAAGGGTGAATGGTCTTAAATCAGAAGAGGATAGACTAGGAATTAGGAGGAAATTCTTCACTGTAGAAGGGTGGTAAGGTGTTGGAATAAGTTGCCCAGAGAAGCTGTGGATGCCCCATCCCTGAAGGTGTTCAAACCCAGGCTGGATGGGGCCTTGGCCAATCTGATCTAGTGGATGGCATCCCTGCCTATAACAGGAGGGTTGGAGTCAGATGATCTTTAAGGTCCCATCCAACCTGAGCCCTTCTTGGAGGCCTGGAACTAGCTAGCGGTGTCCCCCACGGGTCAGTACTGGGCTGAGTCTTGTTCAACTTATTCCTCAACCACCTGGATAATAGAATGGAGTATACCCTCAGCAAGTTTTCTGACAACACAAAGCTAGGAGGAGTGGTTGATACTCCAGAGGGCTGTGCTTCCATTCAGAGGGACCCAGACAGGTTGGAGGGTAGGACCAAGAGGAGAGGAATCTCATGAAGTCAAACAAGAGCAAGTGCAGGGTCCTGCACCTAGGGAAGAACAACCCTAAGCACCAGTACAGGCTGGGGGCTGACCTGCTGGAGAACAGCTCTGCAGAGAGAGACCTGGGAGTCATCGTGGGCAGCAGGCTGACCATGAGTCAGCAATGTGTCCTTGTGGCCAAGAGGGCCAATGGTATCCAGGGCTGCATTCAGAAGAGTGTTGCCAGCAGGTCAAGGGAAGTGATCCTCCTTCTCTGCTCAGCCCTGGTGAGGCCATACCTGGAGTATAGTGTCCATTTCTGGGCTCCCCAGTACAAGAGAGACATAGAACTACTGGAGAGAGTCCAGAGTCTCCTTCTCTGGAGATATTGAAAACCTGCCTGGATGCCATCCTGCACAATGTGCTCTAGGTGATCATGCTTGGCAGGGGCATTGGACAAGATGATCTTCAGAGGTCCCTTTCAACCCTGCCAATTCTGTGATTCTGTGATCATACTGTGCCATGCATCAAGACTGAACCAGCTCTGGCTAGACTCACAGCCAACTATGTTGTTATTGCACCATGTCCAGGCACAATAATTTTCTTTAGGAACAAGGCTCAGTAACCTGGGAAGAGTGGTGCCATGGCCTTTCGCAGAAAAGGAACAGTTTTTCTCACTTGGTGCTATGTTGTACAAATCAGCCTTGAACCTTAAGCAAATTAGTGCAACAGCTAGAGGCAAAAGCATGTTCAAAGGACTGCTGTAATGTTGCTCCATATATATACAGCAGCATTTATTTACCATTGGTAAGACTTCTTACCATAGTTTTACTACAGGTGAGAGTGCTTGCTTGTTCACACTGCAACATGTTCCAAGAGAACTTTAAAGAAACACTGTGCCAACTGTGTTCAATAATAACATCTGCCTTATAAGCAGTCTTGCTGGTATTTAAAAGCAAATTAGCTTAGAAATACCAATATTCCTTTTAGAGAAGACAGATGGGAAAAAATTCCTCTGGACTTCATGTTGTGCTGATTGCATGCAAAAGAGGGAGTGATCTGGGGACCCAATGATGTGCTGCTGAAGGCTGTGTTTCTGCTGATGTTGAGCAGACCTTGCCCTGCATTAGGGCTGCAAGGCAAGCAGAGGCCAGCAGGGCTGGCTTTCTGTGTTCTTCAAAGAAGAGTGAAATGAGCTCTTGCGGTACTCACATAGTCATGCTGCAGGAGGTAACAGCCAGCTTGCAGTCGCCACTCCTTATTGCTTCAGTAACAAATTAGAATAGTACATGGAACAGGATTGGAGAAGAAAGGCTGGAGGCTCAGTCTATTCAGTGCTCTAGTTCCTTCTTTTGGGAGGTGAAACCAAATATACCAGCAGGAACATTTGAATTCATTGGCAATTGCAGTTCAAATTATATATAAGTAAGAGCATCTTCTAAAGAACAGAGCCTATCCAGAGGAGTGAGTATGTATGCACTGCTATGAAACACTTATCCAATATACTCAACTCCAAGTGTTCAGAAAATCCTTTGATTTTTTAAAAAATATTACATTTAAGGACTGACAATTTGTGAACTTTTATTTTGAAATTTTAAAGTACACATTGTTCAAGCTCTCAGTAGTGTACCATCAAGAACTGAAAGCACTTAAACAAACAAACCTAGATTCTCTCATGGTCACCTGACTACTGATGTGTATTAAGAAATATCCTTACTAAAATATGTATTCAGCTCTGAGCTTTCCATTAATCAAAACTGACTATCCTGTCACAGTGTCTATGTATATATATACCAGCTCTCTGCCAAACTTGCACTCTAAACACTTGCAAAATGCTGTGCAGTATAAGCACTGTCTTAGTGGTGCTATTTCTTCTCTCCTGTTGTTATTAGAGAACATTTTTGTTTTAAGTCTAAAAATAAATTTCCTGATTCTCCTGTTCCCTATTCACTACTTTGTACACTAGTATGTACTGGAGGGCAAAAGAGAGAGGTTTTGTAAGAGCTAAAAAATATCTGAATAGGATAGAAAAACAGACAAACAAACAAAAATTAAAAAAAAAAGAACAACAACAAAAAAAAAACAACACAAAACGCATAGAAATCTGCATCTGAAGACCTGAAGAACTAAGTATAGCTTTCTGCTTGAGTTGTCAGGCTTTAGAACATAGCAAACCCTTTTAATCTATAAAGGTTAGGGAACAGGGAAAGTTTCAAACTTAATTTTCCACAGGTTGATATGTGAACTTCATTGCAAGAATAGTCCCAATAAGTCACTTATGACATCTGACATCTATAGCTTTTCTCTAGTTTGTTTGCAGAATTAATAGAAAAAAAGAGAAAAATTATCTACTGTCACTAAATGCATGAGAAGAAATGCATGTAGCATAACAAACATTATTCAAGATATCATTCCACTGACTGTGCTGGGTCTGAAAACAAAACAAAACAAAACAAAACAAAACAAAACCAACCAACCAACCAAAAACCAATAAGAATTAATATATACTGAACTGCTTGCCAAATTATCAAACCAATTGAACAAATGCACTCAGCCTTGGAATATTAATAGAATTTTCCTATGAAGTTTTATACCCAAAGACTTTGCACACAGTGCTGGCAGGATGACATTCAGAAGTATCACAGAGTGTGCAGCAAGAACAGATAACAAATTTTTAATTCATTTTCAGCTTCCAGCCAGGAGGGAACCTTGAAGTGAACTGTGTATAGGACAAAACCACTGGGAAGGAACTATACAACCTGACACTGATCCTGATGACCTTGATCCAGTGAAGGCAATTAACAGCAGGGAATTTTCTGTCTGTGTGATCAGTCTTTGTGATTGCTTCCTGAAATAATTATACAGAAATATAATATGGACTTATACTTGCCAGCTTAACATTTTTAGACATGAACATGAAAGGCCTCATCCTGTCCTCTGAATTTGCTTGGGGGGGGGGGCGCCGGCTGAAAACTTCTCATCATTCACAGAGTAAGTTCATGAGAACACGACCATTTCAGAGAGCACAAATAACTAATCTAGAGGCTATGCACCAGTAGACAATGAGCAGCGGAGTTTTCAATCCACTTTTTTTCCTTCTGCAAATGCAACTCAACATGTTGCTGCCGGAGGGCTGACTTTGGGCTGTTCAAGACACTGGTTGGCAGAGTCCCTTGGGAGGCGGTACTGAAAGACAGAGGAGCCCAGGAAGGCTGGGCGCTCTTCAAGAAAGAAATCTTAATGGCTCAGGAGCGGTCTGTCCCCACGTGCCCAAAGAGGAGCCAGCGTGGAAGAAGACCGGCCTGGCTGAGCAGAGAGCTGTGGCTCGAGCTTAGGAAAAAAAAAGAGGGTTTATAATCTTTGGAAAAGAGGGTAGGCCACTCAGGGGGACTACAAGGATGCTGTGAGGCGGTGCAGGGACAAAATCAGAAAGGCCAAAGCTCATCTGCAGCTCAATCTGGCCACTGCTCTTAAAGACAACAAAAAATGTTTTTATAAATACATCAACACAAAAAGGAGGACTAAGGAGAATCTCCACCCTCTACTGGATGTGGGGGGAAACTTAGTAATCAGAGATGAGGAAAAAGCTGAGGTGCTTAACGCCTTCTTTGCCTCAGTCTATAGCAGCAAAACCAGTTGTTCTCTGGATGCCCAGTACCCTGAGCTGGTGGAAGGGGATGGGGAGCAGAATGTGGCCCCCACAATCCACGAGGAAATGGTTGGCGACCTGCTACAGCATTTGGACGTACGCAAGTCGATGGGGCCGGATGGGATTCATCCGAGGGTACTGAGGGAATTGGTGGAGGAGCTGGCCAAGCCGCTTTCCATCATTTATCAGCAGTCCTGGCTATCGGGGGAGGTCCCACTTGACTGGCGGCTAGCAAACGTGACGCCCATCTACAAGAAGGGCCGGAGGGTAGACCCGGGGAACTATAGGCCTGTTAGTTTAACATCAGTGCCAGGGAAGCTCATGGAGCAGATTATCTTGGGTGTCATCATGCGGCAGTTGCAGGGCAAGCAGGCGATGAGGCCTAGTCAGCATGGGTTTATGAAGGGTGGGTCCTGCTTGACGAACCTGATCTCCTTCTATGACAAGGTGACACGCTTAGTGGATGAGGGAAAAGCTGTGGACGTGGTCTACCTTGACTTCAGTAAGGCATTTGACACTGTCCCCCACAGCATTCTCCTCAGGAAACTGGCTGCTCATGGCTTGGACTGGCATACACTTCGTTGGGTTAAGAGCTGGCTGGATGGCCGGGCCCAGAGAGTTGTGGTGAATGGAGTCACATCCAGTTGGAGGCCGGTCACTAGTGGCGTTCCCCAGGGCTCGGTACTGGGACCAGTCCTCTTTAACATCTTCATCGATGATCTGGACGAGGGGATCAAGTGTGCCCTCAGCAAGTTTGCAGACGACACCAAGTTAGGTGCGTGTTTCAATCTGCTCGAGGGTAGGAAGGCTCTGCAGGAGGATCTGGAGAGGCTGGACCGATGGGCCGAGGCCAACGGTATGAAGTTCAACAAGGCCAAGTGCCGGGTCCTGCACCTGGGGCACAACAACCCCAAGCAGCACCTGGGAGATGTGTGGTTAGAAAGCTGCCTGGCAGAGAAGGACCTCGGAGTTGTGGTTGACAGTTGGCTGAATATGAGCCAGCAGTGTGCTCAGGTGGCCAAGAAGGCCAACAGCATCCTGGCTTGCATTAGAAACAGCGTGGCCAGCAGGTCTAGGGAAGTGATTGTCCCCCTGTACTCGTCTCTGGTGAGGCTGCACCTCGAGTACTGTGTTCAGTTTTGGGCCCCTCGCTACAAGAAGGACATCGAGATGCTTGAGCGAGTCCAGAGGAGGGCTACGAAGCTGGTGAAGGGTCTGGAGAACAAGTCTTAAAAGGAGTGGCTGAGAGAGCTGGGACTGTTTAGCCTGGAGAAGAGGAGGCTTAGGGGCGACCTTATTGCACTCTACGGGTACCTGAAGGGATGCTGTAGCGAGGTGGTGGTTGGTCTATTCTCCCACGTGCCTGGTGACAGGACGAGGGGAAATGGGCTAAAGTTGCACCAGGGGAGGTTTAGGTTGGATATTAGGAAGAACTTCTTTACTGAACGGGTTGTTAGGCACTGGAATAGGCTGCCCAGGGAAGTGGTTGAGTCACCATCCCTGGAGGTCTTTAAAAGACGTTTAGATGTAGAGCATAGTGATATGGTTTAGTGGAGGACTTGTTAGCATTAGGTCAGAGGTTGGACTCGGTGATCTTGGAGGTCTCTTCCAACCTAGACTATTCTGTGATTCTGTGATATGTTCATCTGTCTAGGCCATTGAGGGGAATACTACAGGAGGCAGCACTAATGAAGTGACTCCAGGTCAGATGCGATCTGCTTCATACTTCCAGTGACTTGTAAATCAATATCTCTATTATCACATTAGTGGATAGAAGACTTACTTACAAACAAAAGGCCACCTTATTCTACAAAATCTCATGTAAACCCAACCCAACTAAAGAAAACAGTTTCTTTACCACTGCAGACTATAAATAAGCTGAAGTGTAGCTCATTTCCACATCTGAGCTGTCCAGCCACGAGCACAGTTTGATTATCAGTAATTTAAAGTGTCAGAAATTATTCAGTAATGAGTCAGAAGTAGGGCTCACATCAGTCCCATGCCCCAGGCCCCATCTGAATCATTATCAAGGTCTCAAAACCAACTTGGCTAAGTACCAAGCAAGAAAAAGCATTACCAATCACTAAGCGTCCAGATAATCATAAGAAAAGTTCTACATTTCCTCACGGGCCTGGTTTTCTTTCCTTCTATAAGGAGCTGAGAGATTCAATGTTTGATGCTGGAGTTTGAGTAGAGATGGAAAAACAATTGTTCTTACAGTCTCATTTTAATTTGAAGCGCAAAAATATAATTGTGTCTAACTGGACATGATAAAGATCTCTGGTATTAGTACGTAAAACAATTATATTTGGTGGCAAGAGAGTTGTTGACCTTGATCTGTAGCACTTCAGGTTCTTTGTAGCTTAGGTATTTGTGAAACCACTTTGCCTTTTTTAGGCACCACACGAATTGTTAGCCAGGGTTTCTCAGCATTGAGCCTGTGCAGTGAGCTATGTGTAGCTGGGAAACAAAGGACTGACAGCAAGGTTCCCTTCCCCTGTAATATGCTTGATCCAAAATTTTTCAGAGCCAAAACTTACTGATCCTTCAGTTACAGTGCAAGGCCTGCCTATTGACCTAGGTTTGTTTCCAGAGCTGGGTAGGACTCAGTTCTCTCTATACTATTTTTTTAAATGTCTCTCTATGTTTTTAGAATGTATTCCAAGGGTTGTAATTTGGACCAAAGCAAAATAGCTACACTGCAGCAGAAACATTCTCTGCTTTCCCAGAGTCTTTTCTTTCTCCTTAATAGATTATAGGCTTGCCCAGCCAGAGCCTGTCTTTATCTTACGATTGATGTAAAAGTAAGTATTTTATTATTTTGCTTAACAATTTGAAATGGTAAATAAATCAAGTATACATATATGAGATTCTTCCTTAATGTATTACTAGAAAGAATGCTGAAAATAAATCAGAAAATCAATAAGGCTAAAATGTCTTGGTATCATCAGTCCACAGAAAAATAAAAACCCTGATATGCAGAATAAAAATCTGACTATGACATAGGGATTGAAGGACATATGCTGAGTCTTAGTGTAGACATGTCAGTACTTCATGAGATTTTATGAGTTAAAAGGCTGCTTTTTGGAGTCTATGACACTAAGACACTAGCATCTGTGAAAATCCCTTTGGGATTTAAATCTGCTAAGAGGTTTTTGTTGTTGTTGTTGTTTGTTTGTTTTTGTTTGTTTGTTTTTCTATTTGTTTTGTCCAGGACATTATTAAAGTTTTAGTTTTATGCTTTTCAGAGGTGGAGGGGGTGCACAGAAATAGAGTAAGTTTTGGCATACAGGGGATATCAGCGTGCCAGGACATTTCTTCAGAAAATGCCTTCCCTAAAGAGAGCCCTGCCAAATCCTGTAATGACAATTTAGCCTTTACCTACTTGTCTGGTGTCATGTCCCTTCTCCTCCTTCTCCTCTCTGCTTTGGGTGAGCATGTCTCAGATCTTCAATCTAAACTAGCAGCAAGATTTTGACAAAAAAATAAAAAGAGCATATCTAGTGACAGTCTCCAAGGGCTCTGGTCTTGATTCGTGGACCTGACATGGCCATACATGGTCAGGAAAGTCTCTTAGGAAGAGGTTTTCTGAAGAAGATAAAATAAAAATAAATAAATAAATAAATAAAAAGAAAATAAATATCCAAGTTCCATTAGCTATCAGTGGTGTTTTGAGACACAGCTATTATTCACACCTCCAAAAATCTGATACTACTTCTGTCTATTTCACCATTTTGAAGGTGAAAAGGGCAAGTCATTTCTAATTTCCTTATCTTGTGAATTCACTTTTAGGATCTGAAGAAAAATGACTGTTCTTAATTTTCATCACTTAAAAGTATAATGCCTCTCCTTGCTTACCCCCATTCTCCCTACTATCAACCAGAGCATCTCAATGGTACTACAAAGTAGTTTTAAATCTCTGTTGGTGTCTAAGACTTTCTGATTACATATAGTACCAACATATAGTACCAAGCTCCCTCATTTGGAAATAGGAGTGGATTGCAACATGAAAGTAACTTTTTAAAAGACAGAAAAAAAAAAAAAAAATTCACTTGTAATTAAAACAGCTAAGGAGACAAAATCTATCATGACAGCAGCATTTCAGCTCACCTTTGCTGTCAGCTGGAAGTACAAAGCTAGACTGAACAAAAGGTGGTGGTCAAACAGCCTGTATCTGACATTTGAGCCACGAGCCCATGCTGAATAAATCTCCCCATTTCTTCAAAATTACATTTTATTACTTCATAAGTTATTCAGGTTCTCATTTTTGTTGTAAATTTAGGAAATCATGCTTGATTTGTTGAGGCTGAACTAGAGGTATAGACTTAGTGCTCAAGATGGTCTAGTGGAAGGTCTCCCTGCCCATGGCAAAGGGATTGGTACTAGATGACCTTTAAGATCTGTTCCAATCTAAACTATTCTATGATTCTATGATACACAACTTTAATAGGCAACAGGGTAAGACAATGCTTTCCCTGTTTATTTAAAGGGATCACAGAGCTAATGACAGGGAGAATTCTGCTTCACTGCTCTTTGACTGGAGCTTTATTTCCATGCAGTCCCACTGATATCTGCTTGTGGAGTAAGATGTTTATTCGAGTGAAAAAAGTACATAATCTGACCCATTCTAATTATGGTATATCAGAAAAAGACACAGAGAATTCTTCCCCCAGCATACAAATTTTCACTGTCTCAGAATATTGGCAACTGGGCACAAAACTATTAGCAACTTAGCAATGATGTGGTTGGCCACCCATGAATGCTGATAGTCATCAGATGGCACTTTACTCCCTGGCAGATCATCATTCTCAGTATTCATTTTTTCACTCAGACATTATAGAGAAAACCTTCTAAGACCCGAAGATATGACAGATATACAGTTTAGCCTTCTGTTAGCACTTGTCTGCACATTTTTAACCTTCCCTGCTACCTTTCTCTGATTGTTATTTTTGTGTCAGTTTTAGGTGATCTGTCATGGGAACTTTGAGGCTTCTGCATCAGTTAGAAATCCTGCCTCTCAATTGAATTAAGCACTTCCTAGCAGAGATTCCCTCATTATTTCATTTATAAAAGCCTTGTTATGTTGGCTACTTTTGTCACTCCAGTGTCCATAAAAATTATACAACTATTTAAGCATGATTCGCTGCTTATGTCAGATGTAAACATCATGTTCCAATGCTTTTTAGATAAACACTGCTAATTCAAACCAACTTTTTGTTGGTCCATATTATCAAAGCATCACTTACAACAATAAAAAACTACAACAATACTTTGGTCATGGGCACTAACCAGCACAATATAACATTATCATAATTACCTACAAATTTTGTGTTATTCCTGCACTCATCAAAAAGGCAGATAAAGAGAATCAGAGTCCCAAGTCACAGAATCATAGAATCATAATACGGCTTGAGTTGGAAGGGACTTTAAAGATCATCTAATTCCAACCCCCCTGCCATGGGCAGGGATGCCACCCACTAGATCAGATCTGCCAGGGCCCCATCCAGCCTGGCCTTGAGCACTTCCAGGGATGGGGCATCCACAGCTTCTCTTGGCAGCCTGTTCCAGTGCCTCACCACCTTCTGAGTGAAGAATTACCTCCAAACATCTAATTTAAATCTCCCCTCTTTTAGTTTAAGCCATTCTCCCTTGTCTTGTCATTGTCTGCCAGAAGTTGTTCTCTATATTTTTTAAGCAAAAAGTTGTCGGAGTGGGAGATGGACCTGGAGTAACGACACAACCTCAATGAGAGTATAATCATTCCCTTTATTGAATGTTCTAACAAGGTATATATATGCTACTCCCTACAGCACGTGCCGACAACAACTTATGATTGGTCTAACTTCTCTATGCACACTTCTCTAGCACTAATATAACTGGTACAATGGTGTTGTCTCTCCTCCTGAATATAGTTCCACATATTTTAGTTGTAACATCACTCAAGGTTATCAGCCCTGTGCCTACATTATCTTCACAGTCCTTCAAAGCCTGAGTTGCTCATTGTAATTAAATCATGCCCCTTCTCACTTAACCATAACTCCACAAAGAGTTGTTCTCTATCTTTTTTTATAAGCACCCTTTAAGTATTGAAAAGCTGCAATGAGGTCTCCCCGGAGCCTTCCCCAGACTGAACACCCCCAGCACACTCAGCCTGTCCTCATAGGAGAGGTGCTCCAGCCCTCTGATCTTCTTAATGGACCTCCTCTAGACCCACATCCTTCTTGTGCTGGGGGCCCCAGACCAGGATGCAGCACTCTAAGTGGAACCTCACAAGGATATAGTAGAGGTGCACAATCCCCTCCACCTGCTGGCCACACCTCTGTTGGTGCAGCCCAGGATGCAGTTGGCCTTCTGAGCTGCAAGCACACACTGCTGGCTCATGTTGAGCTTTTGTCCACCAGAACCCCCAAGTCCTTCTCTGAAGAGCTGCTCTCAATGGGTTGGTTCTTCTCCCAGTCTGTGCTCATGTCTGGGATTGCCCTGACCCAGGTGCAATACCTTGCACTTGGACTTGTTGAACATCATTAGGTCCATATGGGCCCACTTTTTTTGCTTGCCCAGGTCCCTCTGAATGGTATCTCTTCCTTCTGTTGTATCAATTGCACCACAGCTTGGTGTCATCTGCAGACTTGCAGAGGGTTCATTTGTCCCATTGTCTATGTCACTGATAAAGATATTAAACAGCACTTGTCCTAAGACAAACCCCTGAATTCCCCTGAGATACACCACTCACTGTCCTCCACCTGGACATAGAGCCATTGAACACCACTCTCTGTGAGTTGCCTTCAAGCCAATTCCTCATCAACCGAATGGTCCATCCTTCAAATCCATATCTCTACAACTTGGAGATCAGGACGTCATGTGGGACCATGTCAAAGGCCTTACAGAACTCCAGGTAGATGACATTGGTCAGTCTTCTCTTGTCAACTGATGCAGTCACTCCACCATAGAAGGTCACAGGTTTGGTCAGGCATGATTTGCCCTTGGTGAAGCCATGCTGGCTGTCCCAGATCTTCTCCTTGTCCTCCATGTGCCTTAATAGTGCTTCAGGGAAGATCTGTTCCACTATCTTTCCAGACAAAGAGGTGAGGCTCACGAGTCTGTAGTTCCCTGGGTCCTCCTTTCTGTCCTTTTTAAGAATGGTAGTGATGTTTCCCTTTCTCAAGGCAAAAAGGACTGGTGACTGGCAGTCACCCAACTGCCAGGACTTTTCAAATATGATGGAGAGTGTCTTGGCAAAAATAATTTCACACTTCCTACATGGGAAGGGAAGAAAATTTCTATGTCTTCAGTTGTACCTCCCCATTTCAACCCTCATCTTGGCCTGCTCCCCAGGCCTCGTGGTTGAAAGAATTGCCAGTTCCTGTCTATCACAAAGACAGGCACTTTTCACAGGTTTGGGCAACACGGAAATTTTCTTCTCTGCAATTTAATAGTATGATATAGCAAATACGTCAAGGGAAGCATTCAAGTAGTTAGAAGTTTACTTTGACTCATCTGTTAGCTAGCCAGCTAAAAGCTAACACTAAACAAGATATTCTTTTGTTCCACGCCCTGTGTGCAATCGTTATAACCTCAAGGACTGGCTCTGTCTATTTTCCATACAGAGACAGCCTCAGAGTTTTCAAAGGAATCTCCAACAAATGAAGATCAGATTGAAGCATACCTACAGTAACACTGGACACTACTTTGATCCTTTAAAATCTCAAAGTGATTCAGAAAGCTTCAAAAATACTAATTTGTTAATGAAGAAATAGACAATGAAGGTACTGTTGCCTACACTAGTGAAAATCCCAAGGAGAGAGACTGTAGTTTAGAATTCATTCTAAAATGCAAACTTGGTCATTTTTAGGGCAACTTTCCACACACTTATCGTAACTGTGTCTTTAATATGGATAAACTAATCTTCCTGGATAAGAATTGTCCTGGTTTCAGTTAGGACAGTTATTTTTCCTCCTAGTAGCTGGTAGGGTGCTATGTTTTGGATTAGGATGAGAAGAGTGCTGATAACATGCTGATGTTTTAATTGCTGCAGAGCACTGCTTATACTAAGCCAAGGACTTTTCAGCTCCTCGCTCTGTCCTGCCAGCGGGCAGGCTGGGGGTGCAGTAAAAGCTGGGAGGGGACAAACCCAGGACAGCTGACCCAAACTGGCCAAAGGGGTATTCCATACCATCTGACGTCATGCTAAACAATATATAGGGGTGGCTAGCCGGGCTGGGGGGGCCGGCTGCTCGGGGTTGGACTGGGCATCGGTCAGCGGGTGGTGAGCAATTGCATTGTGCATCACTTGTTTGTACATATTATTATTATTATCATTATTATTTTCTATCTTAATAAACTGTCTTTATCTCAACTCACAGGCTTCACTTTCCCGTTTCTCTCCCCCATCCCAGAGAGGGAGGGGGGAGGGTGAGCGAACGGCTGTGTGGTGTTTAGCTGCCAGTCGGGTTAAACCACAACAGAATAAATGCAGGCAGTACCAATATAATTCTTCAGACAAAAAATTAAATTTAGTGGTTTTAAGGTATGAAAATAACTATACCATCTGAAATTGTCAAGGTCAATGCTTACATCCTTTTAACTGCAATCAGAAGTACTAAAATATCTCAAATAAATGTGTTTTATTGTGATTTTAACACTTTTTTCTTTTTTTTTCTTTTTTCTTTTTTTCACAGAAATATGCTCATATAATCATTAGAGTTCTCTAAAATGAGATAGAACAAATTAACACTCCACAGTCACCAAAAAGCTGAACCTCTGCTTCTTCCTTTTTACATGTAGAGCTTACTGATATGGTTTGGTGCAGGACTTGTTAGTGTTAGGTCAGAGGTTGGACTAGATCATCTTGGAGGTCTCTTCCAACCTAGATGATTATGTGATTTTGTGATTCTCCTTCCCTCTCTGACTCTGAACTCTCTGCATTCTAGTCAGGAAAACCGCCAGTTGAGGTAAAGGTCTGGTTCTGGGGAACATTGTGTTTTCCAGGTCTCTCATCAGTGAAATCCAAATCTGAATTTGATTTCCCAAACTGTGTTTGTGGATTGCAGAATTACTCTGCATGAGCATCTGCTCATTTTGGCTGCAGGAGCAGAAGATATGTTCTCAAGAAGGAATTTTTTCTCCCTCAGCCTGAAAGATGCTAGTAGGTTAGTGGTGAGTGTAGGGAACCTGCCTAGTTTTAAACTGTGAGGTATATTGGCTAGTGTGGTCCCATATTACATGTATATTGCTCCACACAACTTCTCAACTCCTCTTTGTGCATACATGGTATTGAAAAAAAAAAAAAAAAAAAAAAAAAAAAAAAAAGGGTGGTGTTGAAAGGAAGATAACCCCAATACAATGTCAATAAAATGACGAAAATTGTTTTCTGTGTAAACTGCTTCATGAGTTCAGAACCTGGAATACTTGGGGTGAAGCTTGGAAAAACAGAAGCAGACATCAGTGAGGAGCAACAAAATCCCTGTCTTGAACTCTGAGATTGATCTGTTTTGACTTTTGTCTGAATACTTCAGAAATTAAAAATATTTTTTAATATATCTTTGAGAAATGGAAACAGTAGTTTTAGATAATTTTACCAATACTGTAGCTGTAGGAAGAACTCTGAATGCTCTAGTTTGCATTGGTCATGATTTTGTTTGCATTTGGGTATAAAAGTATTAAACACAGTGTCCATATACAAAATGTAGGTTCAGAGGGGAAAAACTGAGTATGACTAGCACCTTTGAAAGGATGAGAAGAAAAAAAAATGCTGTGTTTGAAGTCTCCCTTTTCCACTTGCCTGTAAATAAGTTATTTTTAATTGAAAAAAGCCCAAATTCTTAGGTCCATGAATTATTAATAAACCTATGTGTTTAACAAGAGGTGTCAGAGAAAAATAAGGTTATGAAATTACAGAAATTAGGCAGGCTGGCAATTGGCTTGCCATTCTCAGTAATGAACTCACTGCAGGTAACCATTGGGCTATTCTAGCACTCGATTAATGTTTTGGAAGTTGCCAAATCAGTCTTCTGAAAGCAATAGGACTGTCTGATATGTACCAAATCTGGAACATGCATGCATGTGAGCTTAGCGTCCCAGCTTCAGTAATGAGAGGAAAACCCCGGGAAAGAAACCAGCTTTGTTCTCATCTGTTCCACTGATTTAATACATGTGATTTTGAGAATACTTGTGATTTTGAGAATACACTCAAATGAAATTACCACCTGCAGTAAATAAACAGTTCAATTTAAACATCTGGAAATGCATTAGTTAGAGTTTAGAAAATAAAAGTTACTAATTTATTGACACATTGTCTGTAGCAGTCCTCAAATGGACACAGACTTGATGTAAAATTGCTCTCCTTTAAGAGTAAACCTTAGCACGTTTAGACTCTCTGCAAAGATAATAATTCCAATCATACTTTGCAATTTACTTAATGTTTTTATCACAAAGTGACACTGTTATAATAAAAATAATTTTAAAAAGGTATGTTTTAATAAGACCACCTATTAGGATCAATTCTTAACTTATGTAGCTGAAAAATATGAAGAACACGTTTGCATACCATGGAAAGAATAGATTTCATTACAGTTTCTCCCCCTCCCTCCATTTTTCAAGGCTGTTAAAGAGTATGGACATAGAATTTACTTTCTAAATTTAATTTTTAATTTAAATTACTCTGAAGTACAGCTGAAAACTTATCATTTTACGTAGTTATGGTCCTTTTTATCAAGCTTTTTAGAATGTTAGCAAAATATTTTAACTAAATTCCAAACCAGGCAATTTTTTCCAGGCTATCATTTTTGTTAAAAACACATTATTTAGTAAAGGAAAAATGGATAAACCTGCTTTCCTACACTGTTACCATCTTTCTTCTAATACCAGTTTAAAAATTCCTTTGTATATTTTAAAATTATTTTTTCCTCTCTTTTGGGAACTCATTCCACCCACCAGACTAGTTAGTTTATACATCAGAGTTTCTGTGTTATCTAAAGATGCAAACATCTGTGTTTTCTTTCTTTCTTTTTTTTTTTTTTTTTTTTTCAACTCTATGATGGAAAGAAGTTATCTTCTGAACTAAATATTATGTTGCCAAATTCTTATACAAGACCTGAATGATCAATCTGATTTCAGTGATTGGTCTGATTTCACTCTTTGCCTGAATGCAATGTTTGTAATTATTCCTAAATAACGGCCATTAGCCTTTGGAAAGAGTGAAGTAAATGTATAAACTCTCTTTCCCACTCAGTACTCTGACTATGTGTATCTGTAGTGTTCTCCAGTTTGCAGTCCTTACCTATGAGAACAACACTCTGGGAACCTGTGGACCAGAGTATTGATGGATGTTGCACACCAGAAAACACAATGCACTGCTGTGAGAGCAAGAGAAACTGTGTGCCATACATCGGCCAGGAATGAACGGTTGAATTATTAACACTTGAGAAGTGTCAACACAGGTTCATCTCCAGTGGCAGGAAAACAAAGGAAAGGAGAAACATCAAAAATAGTCTTTCTTTAACATAACTTACATTGCTGATATTTGATGTTAGCCTCCATCTATTAAGAAGTTTTCACCCATGCTTCCTTTTTATCTTGAAATATGAACTCAATGCATTTGAAAATTAAAAAGTCATCTCTTAGCCAAGGGAGAGAGTGCAAGTCACCAGCTTGAAGAAACATCTGGCTTAAGTCCAAATAAATAAAGACCTCATGTCAGGCACTCAGATACTAAATGTACTAATTAATCTACGGCTTTATAATCCTCACCTGCCCTCTATAGTTTGCAATGTGGTTTCACACTGGAATAGGCATTTAGAGCAGAAATACATCTATTAGTCCTGCATTTTTAAGTAAATGCCTGCTGTTATAATGAAAATACAAATGAGCTTTACAGGAAAAAAAAAAAAAAAAGGTAATAATATTAATAAAATTTTGTGGATTTATTTTTGATGATGCTTTGGCCACTGGAATATATATATTTTTTTCTATAAATAATGAAGAGCGAAAGAAGTTTTAAACGTCTAACTGGTCAAATAAACTCTATAATCAATTCCAAGTCTGAGGCTGGTTCACAGAAGCTGTGCTATAAACAACTGTGAATATCATCCTCCTCACTACAAACTCCTTTCTAAAATCACTTGCCAGGCAGAAGGATCTATACAGGCTCTATATCAGGTCATTTATTCTTAGTGAGAATGGATAGGTCAGCTTGCTCCTGGTGTTAGTGAGGCTTTTTGTCTTTCCATGTTGTTTTGGTCTGTGTTAAGTACTATTTTTTACCACTTATGTATCTGGATGCATCTGCACACTTTCTCTAGGTCAGTTCTGAGTTTTCATGTGGTTACAACATTTTTCAACATATGAGTCACTACAAGAAGTACAGCGTGTGCACTGGAGTCAAATCAGGAAAGGACAGCTGCAACTGATATGGGAGGAAGATACCAATTCTCATGACACTAAATGAACTAATATGGGGACTATTCAGTTAATTACATCAGGATAAACAAGCAACAGCCAACATATGCAAAGATTAAGGCATCAGGCATGCTCATCAGTCACCACTCCATCTCCCTAAGAACAGCGTTGCTATAATTCTTTCTGGGATTTCCAGCACTCACTGGAAGTTGGGGCCTGCCAGGAGGACAATGCATATGCCGACGTGTTCAATGCTCAAGCTGCAGAGCCAGTGTTTCCTGGAAGCATCCAACTCCCTCTACTTTTTTTCAAGATGAGCTGCCAAACTGATGTGAATATATATGATAATACCAGGTATCTGTCAGCCAGGAAAATGTTACTGCTCTGACACAGCCACTGTGTGTTTCAGTAAATAACTGAAAACTTCAAAGACTTCCTGTGAAAAAGGGCAGGTCTTGGGAAACTCAGATGCATGACAACACTACTTGGGAAAAAGAACAGTCCCGTGTGAAGCAGGGCTACATGGAAGAGTGCACAGAGCCATTTTCCCTTTTTCAATTTATGTGATTATCCTACTGGAATTCATGTCACTTTGGACACAGCAATGCTGTTAAAACAGAGGTGATATCAAAGACGGAGCCTTGCTTGTCCACCCAGGTGGCCCTTTTTCTTCTCTCCCATGCAAAACTTGTAAAGGCTTCTGAAAATAGCCCACACTGAGACTGCTGCCAAGGCTGCATGGAGAGCTTGTCTCTTTCTACCAGCACAACCCACACTTTGAATCCTCAAAGTTCCTGTGTTTCCTTATCCCTAGAGATAAGTGGCCATTTTTTGTGCCATAACTTTGGTGATCTACAACATAGTTCTCATGCTCTGCCAGACAGTTTGAACTAGAACGCACACATTAAATAATGCAGCATCATCACGCAGGACCCAGAAGAGATCCAGAATTTAATCTGTAGGGACACAGCTATTGGCTGCAGAAATCGTGTGGATATAAGCCAGTTGTATCACTTGGCCTTCGGGCCAGGGACTACTCCCTGGCATCTTTTATTTAACAATATCTTTTGTACAGAGATGTACACTTTTCTACACATAAAGTTCACCTTTCACAGAATCACAGAGTGATTGGGATTGGAAGGTGCCTTTGGACGCCATTTGGTCCACCCCATCTGCTCAAGCAACGTCACTTAGAGAAGGTTTCCCAGGAAAATAGATCTACCAATAAACTAATTCAGAACAAAACTTGTCTCTGACCTAAGAGGAAAACAGCCCTGCACGAGTTTTGTCTGTACTGTTATGTACTTTCAGACCCAAACACTTGGGCTTCCCCATTCTGGCAATGTCCTGGGCCTAAGCAATCCTCCAAGCAGTATGTCAACATCATCAGGAAAAGCTGGCAGCAACTAGTGCTGTTCCAGGCACATTAATAGCAAGAATAACAGCATCATGGTGCTCGTGCCCTGACCCTGCCAAGCTTGCCATGTAGCCTGTGAGGGTATTGAACAAGCCAGGACAGGTGCTCTGCTAGGGAGAAGTCAGGAAATCCTGTGTGCTCGGTCTTCTTCAAAGCCAGCTGGTAGTTTCTACTCTGTCCGCAGGCAGATGTGGGTGTGCAAATTGATTAAGCTCAAAAATTTCATTGAGCCTTTATCTCTGCCAGTGATGGGGTGTGTGGGATGCACTTCAATGTTCTTGCCAGAGCAAATTATAACTCTCAGTCAGTCATTGTCAACACATAAAATATTTGGAGACTTTACAATTGGAAAATGATCTGGAATGTGTTGATTTGTACTCGCTTGTTTTTAAATTTTACTTTGAATGGCTAATAACTAATCTAATCTGGGAAGTGGAATGCTGCACAGAATTTACCATGTGATAACACCAAGCTATTTTTGAGCCTGGGACAGTCTCTCAAACATGAAGAAAAATAAAAACAATCTCATTCTTTATTATTTAAAACAGCATGCATGTTCTTAACACAGAAAATTTAAATCATATTAAACAAATGAAGCAGAGCAAAGGCAAGAGTATAGCAAACTCAATACCCTGTTTTAATTTTTGCAACCATCTCAACATATTTTAAAGATATTTGAACTCTCATACCAATGAACAATTAAGTAATTTTAAAATTTGGTACAGAAACATACAAAGACATAGGGCAGGAAAGAGGCCATGGGAAAATATACAGAAATTATTTTGTGGTACTTCGTGAGAAAATCACAATAATTTCATAAATCATAAATTTCATAAATCAATGAACCTTCACCTGAATTATCTTTGTTTTGGATAAAGAAATAGCAATGTACTATGTACCACTAGTGATCATAACAACCACCTGAACTTTCAATCTCTAACAGTTATAAATATAGCTATTATGATTTACTTAGGTCATTTGTTTTTGAGCCATCTGACTGACAGCCATTTCTATATGATCCATTACATAATCATTTCCATTATTTCTTCTGTAATTGTTATTTTATATATTCTTCTCTATACTTTTCACAGAACAATTGCTAAAAGTTTACGCCATTGCATCCCAAAATAAAATTTGCCCTAATCCTGCTATGCTTCTACAAATAGATATTTCTCAGATACATAGTATCACAGTGTATCCTTCCACTTTCATGTTTTCTCATTTTGTAGTGGATTGAGTGTAGGTGGTGTTTCTCTATGTGATATTGAATAAGTCAAGTTATGGATGGTTTAATAGGTTTAGAAAATGTCCTGTATACAATTATTATTCATACATAGTATTTTATAGTTAAATGTTCATAGATGTTCCTTTAAGAAAAAAAATTCGTTTTTTTTTTTTTTTTTTTTTTTTTTTTTTTCCAATCATACTAATTGACCTGTTTTCTTGGGCAAAATCTGAATCAGAAATGGTATAGGTCAAAATCAGATTTTTTAAATTATTATTATTACTTTATTTTATTTTTGATTTAAAAGACTCTGTGAGATGAATACACTGCTGCAGATTTAATTCATTCCTGATTTGAAGTGGAAGCACTTTATCTTCTCTCTACTTTCAGGAACATAGAAAAATAGAAAACATGCTCCTTCTCTCCCTTTACACATATTCTTCTCAGCTGAATGATCAGAGACCTGTCTTTAAAAGTTCACATAACATGTAAAGTATAGAAATAATCACTGACAGCTATTATTCAGTACCTTGTGCTGCAGTGGGAACTTTGCTATGGACAGGAGCAGGGACAGGACTCAGCTGGAGGAGTGACTTGGTTACAGTTTAACAGAAGAGAAATACACTCAGAAACTCAGATCCACTCCCTCTATGCATGATGACAGCATAATTAGTTACATAACTAGATAAATAAAACAGAGAACCTTTATCTTTTCTAGAAACCCTGTTTGCTAAATAAGCACCACTTAGAGCAGACTAAAGAATGTTTCTTCTTTGTGTTGAAGATGTTTCCTATTTTCTTACGGAACATCTCAGTACTTCTTTGCATTTTCCTAATTCTGTACATAAATCAACAACTATAGACTTCATAAATTTATCCTCATTGGTTCTTCAGTATTAATCTATCTCTGGACCTTTAAGGTATTTTTATTGTAATATTAACATTGCGACATATAGTTCTTAGACATTCACTCAGACCTCACTCTGATTCCTCTCTTGGAGTTTCCTTGAAGCTACCTCTGCTTGTGAGAGAGGCACCTACCTCCTCTTTAGGGTAGTCAGACATGGGTGGATATGACAGATGAGGGGGGCAAGAGAGGCTGCTTTGGTCTAAATCTTCGTCCACAGAGACATAACCCAGTTTAAAATTTACAGAGGTCAGCTAATTTTGAAAAAGGGGAAACCATGCTACTGTGCCAGCACTGCAGGAGAGCACACCAGTAGAAGCTGGATGAAAAGATCTACATCTAGGAAGGAGCAATCCAGAATCATTTGCAGGGACATATCCTGCTTAACTGAGTTGGGTGACTGTAAACAGAGAAATCTATATTTCCACTGCTCAAAATAAGCAAAGTTTTCACATACACATTACTTTTTATGACTTTGAAAATCTTCTTCAAAGTTCTTGTTACTTAACTTGCCTGTTGCTACTTGAATTAGTTCTAATCCTAAGAATTAACAAAATCATTAATTGTTAAAAGAATGTTTTCTTAAGCAATCTCATAAGCTGTCACAAAGAACAAGTCACTGTTTCGCTATCATCTTCTCTAAGCTATTTTTTAAAAAGAAGAAACATTGTTTATTATTATTATTATTATTGTTATTATGTTGCATTTTAATTTGTACCGCTACTGAAGTATTCTGTTCTAATAAGGAAGTATTTCTTAAGTACATTTGAACTAAAGACACTAAGTTACAGACACTGTTTTTGGCATCTTAAACTAATAGCCAGCTGATAACAAAACTTCAACACTATTAAGAAACTAAAGAATATTTTAAAAGACACATATTTGCAGAAGAATATAATGCTGTTAATCAATCTTTATATTTCATATAAAGGATTCAATGTATTTCTCTAAACCAGTTCAAGTCATAAACACAATATATAGCTGATATTTTATTAACCCTTATCTACATGATATCTATCTATCTTTATATTTTTGGAAGAAAACATTAAAATTCTTATTCATCTTGACCATTGTTTCTGAATAATACAGTTGGATGCAAAAGACTGTAGATACAGCCCTGGTGCCAGATGAGTCATTTGTGGAGGAGGTAAAAAAGAAGCTTTACCCACTTGGCATTTTCCCAGGCTGAGGAGAGAGCTCCAGCCAGCTTGTGTCTACTTGCAAGAGTGCCACAGGGGATAACACCCTGATGGTGCCACACAGACGTACTTCTATGGCTTCCTGTAGGCTACCAGTAACATTTGCGGAAGACAGCGCCTACCCGTGGACCATTAACTATCTAGTGTTGTCCAGATTTACCTTTGTTTGTTACCAATGAAGAGAACTAAATGTAAGAAAAAAGATATCCATGTTTATCCATATTAAAATATTAGAGTGAAGGAGACAAAACTGTACTACCGTTGTTTGCTAAGTCTTAAGATATTTTACAAAACTTAGTCCAGGTGAAGGTTTGGATCACTTTATTAAGTTTCTTCACTGATTATTAAGTTAATTTTTCATAGACACAGACTTTCAAAGGCATTGAAAACCAGTAAGTCTTTGAGGATATATTTTTTTGGTGCCGAGCCATTTATATTACAGGGATCAATAACGAAAAGGTGGAGAAAATGTAGCTTCACCCACACCTCTACTACCCAAATAGTGTACTGCCCTGTTTGAGAAACAAGCAGCAAGTCAAAGGACCATAGTTGTTGCTATGTGAATCTTTCAATGTAGCCTGAAATCAGTCTCTGTGTTTGGTAGTCTACATTTTTCACTCTATGTTTGGGAAGATGTAAGGAGATTGTGCTGAGCAAAGGAGGTACTCTGTTTCTGTCTCCATTTGGCTCCATCTAGGGTTCTAAGCAACTCCATGCTCTACTTTTTAAGAATTATATAGAATAAATACTCAGATTATTTACCACAGAACACTCATAGAATCATTAATCACCGAATCATTAAGGTTGGAAAAGACCTCTAAGCTCATCTAGTCCAACCATCCACCTACCACCAATATTGCCCACTAAACGATGTCTGTAAGTTCCAAACCCAACCTTTTCTTAAACACCTCTAGGGTCAGTGACTCCACCACTTCCATATGCAACCTCTTCCAATGACTAACCACTCTTTCCGAGAATATTTTTTTCCTAATATCCAACCTGAATTGTTGGTAGATGCAAACTCAATCCCTTACATCATCCTTTAGCAGTTAGCCAACAGAAAACTGTGGCCAAAGCTATTAACACTTTAGGATGGGAGAACTTGAGATTTTCTCTTGTCAATGTCCTTCTTGGATGCAATTTATAGGGGACAAGATTGATGATTTTCTAGCTTGACATATTTACATTGGCAACCAAAGTGTCTTGCCAATCAAGATAAAGCAAGAGAAAAAATTCAGCAAAGCTCCATTTGATTTTCATAGGGCTATGATTTTACCTCAGATTCTAGTCCTGTCTTTGCTGCACCAAATACAAATAATTAATTTATAGCTGAAGAGATATTTCTGGGGCAGAGTAGTAAATATAAATTTTTCTCTCTCCACCTCAAAAGTACCTGCATCTCCACAGTAGCACTATAAAAAGGTAATAAGGAAAAGGGTTCCATTATGCAAGAGATAAATTCAGTCAGGGATTTAAGAAGCATGTCTGTTGATTGAGGTTTTAAATCATGTTAGATATTACTGTCTATATAACTTTGCCACAAAGTAGAATATCTTACAAGCCCTACCTTGACACTTCTAATTTCAATGTAATAATCCTATATTTAAACTGTAGTTATAAATTCATGACATTCAACACAAATGGGGGCAATTTAGAGAAGGAAGTACACAGATTGCATAAAGGAAAAATACCTCTGATGATCTGGATAGTTCATGCTTTAAAAGAACAAAATGCCTTATTTTAAAGATAAATGTTACTCTTTTAATTTAAGCACAAAACAGCAACAATAGCTGTAAAAAAATTATATTTGAAAAAGAAAGGCTCTGATGGAGGCAACAATATTTTATACAAAGAATTTTTGCTTTGGATAAAGAAGAATTCTCAAGAACACTATGCATGTTCTTTATCTTACTCAGGCTTATTTCAGGAGGATGAACTGACAAAGAGAATACTGTCATAAATGAATGACTCAAGTATTCTAACCTTACATAAGAAAAGCAAGGTGAGTAGAGAGCTCAGAAACAGGGAAGTGGACATTGGCAAAATTTGGGTTGTGTATGGGCATCTGATGCCAAAATTTGATCGATGTTTCATGCATTACTCCAACCTCTACTATGTAATATGGGACATGATGCAAAATATCCAGTCTGTCAAGCAATAAATATTGAAGTTTTAAAAAACATATCCAAATTGGTCAGACCAATTTCTATTTGAGTCACACGAATTTTAATATGCTAATGAAATGAATTCACTGATGGAATGTAGTTAATCTGTTACATTTATTCTGTTACTGGTATCTAGTCTATGTGCTTATTCCTTCCATTGCATAGCCATCAGGGAATTCAAGGTAAACATTCATTATCCACAGCAAAGAGCCAAGACAAACTGAGAAAATAATTAGTATCAGGCAAATCCCAGACAGTCTTTAGACTCTGAACATTCCCAGAGCAGCCTCTTGCTTTGTACGAATTATTTCAGGATTAAAGCAGATACTTGTTCCAATAGAAATAAACAACACAACAGGGAGTGATGTTATGAGTCTCTGCAGAGAATCAACACCTGCTCCTAACTGCTAGAAAACAAGGAACAGGAAAATGATGTTTATTTAAATTCCTGTGATGTGACTGAAATGTGGCTACACTTCTAAATGCTATTTAAAAAAGATTCATGCTTATTCATCAGGTTGGCTTGTACAATCAGAAATAATGCATTCATTCTTCCTGATTTTTAATGGAGGAAATTTAGAAACAATGAAAAGACTAGAATACAAAGAAACTGACTTGGCTGTGCTGCACCAAGAAGCAAAATGGATGAGACACGCTCTGAAATAGCAGTATGTGCTTGATTGCAGAGATAACTACATGACCACATAAACACTTAGAACATCAATTCTCCTGCTTTGAGAATGTAAATTCCAGCCTGTAGGTTATGTACCTTAGAGTTTATGAATGCTGATCAAGATTTAATTGGTTATGTTGAGAGAGGAAAGTGACTGTTGAACAGCCTAGCATATATGCCCAAGTATCTCTTTGACAGTCTTAAATATTTTTGCTTAACTATTACCTTCTGTATGTCATCAGATCATTACTTCTGGCATCATTTAGTGCAAAACTAATTCTTTTGGTAATTTCCAAAATACTGGCATAAAGATCATGTGCTTTAAACATGTGCCATTCTGTCTCTTAATCATGATGGAGATTCATACTTCTACTGTCGTTTCTGACAAATTTCTTGGAATACAGATGAATGACTCCAGTAATTTTCTTTAACAGAAATCTTACTCCTTTTATTCAACTGTGGATATTATGACATAATTTTTCAATTAATAATCAAATTTGAGCTTCACCTAGCATGCAACTTCCTTCAATTCAAGAGAGGGGTTTGTTTTCACAATCTGAGCATCTTTACATGCTCATATTGGCTTTAATAGTTTTTAGAGTCTGTCTATGTAATTACCAAGTACCAAGTGGAAATTTTCATCTTATTTGACCATTGCAAGGACAGATGAAGGCATTCCTTATCTCACACAACTCCACATAATATTTCATTCTTACTAAAGGGGATATATTTTGAGTAAAAACAAAATAAAAGAAAGAGTCCTGTAGTAAACTTCTGCACATTGTAGAATTTTTTTTTTTTTTTTCATATTCTTTAAAAAACTTTTCCCAGTGCATAATTGGAATCTCTGATATAATTTAGGTTTATCACATCTAGGTTTCCTCCACCAGACTTCTATATATGTTAGTACACATGTATTTTCTCTCCGTCATCTCTTCCCTATTTTTAAAGATACCACTTCCTTTCATTTTTCCTCATATACCAGGTTTTCCATAATTTGCATGAAGCTAGGCTGATCTACCTTGGGGTAGAACCCCCAACTTTGTTCACACATATTTTTGTAAAGCAAAGCCCAAATAGGAGTGCAGCATGCTAGCTGAGATTCTGAAATGGCCCTCCATTCTCAATAACTTTGAGAGGAAAAATGAAAAACTGCTTCTGGAGCATTATATGGCATGCTTGTCTGGGATTCAGGAGATGATTATGCTAACATAGACACTCTATGTCTTTTTTAAATTATTTCCTTCCATTTGAAGGGTTTAGAAAATGTGTTATGGTTCATGCTCTGCTACATTTGTGAATTGTCATTTAGGTATATCTAGTTTTAAAATAAGGTATTCTTTTTAATTTTGAAAGATAGACCCTTTATTTGTTGTTTTCTTAACTTTCCTGCAGAAATCCACAACATTCACTGTGTGATATAATTGGAAGACTTTGAACCTAACACAAGTGGTAAAACTAACAATAAAAGAGCTGCTAAAAGACAACTGAGTGCCCTGCTTTGCAGCATTTCTCCTTCTGACAGTGTCTGTTTCCTGGCATACATGCTAGTGAATGCTTCAGCTGCTTTTTACTCTGTACAAATAGTCAGAAATCCAGTGAAACTTTCTTCCCATAGGAAAGTCCCTGAACCATAACTGATAATTTCAACCTATGATACTTGATATGATATTCACAATGATATTGTTCTTTCTGTAAAGGAGAATATGTCAATCTGGCAATACAAGTGTGTCAGTTTGACTTGATTAATAGTTGTATTGCCTTAATATTAAACCAACAAGATCAAGAACAAACAAAAACACAAACATAATGGATAATGTAATTCATCTGAATAATAAAAATTAACAGCGTTTATCCTGCTGAAGCTTCATTGTTGAACATTGTCTTCCTCATCTGATGTTCTAAAAATCTAATGCTCCAAGGATCATAAATTTTAATGTTTGAAAGGTTTTTACTGGAAAACCTTTACTCTCTGTTCCAGCTTATATTATATATATATATAATGTAATATATATATTTATATATATAGTCATATATATATATATATATATATATATATATGTTTTTGTAGCATCTGATCTACCCACAGAAAGGAAATTCTATTTTCCAACCACCTTGAGTACTACACTTTTGTAAGAAAGCATTTCAGAATAAAATCTTTATACTGGTTTTTGAATGTTTAGTGCCAGTTATAAGGCTTGATATGCATTCTTCTGAACAGCCATGCATTATTAATTCAATGCACATCTAAATACATTTCTACATGACTGAAATCTAACATTTTTTCTCTGCAGAGGATTGTGATGCTATGAGCATCTGTTATTTTGACCACAAGTTTGTCACTGAAACTGTTGCCATCACAGAACAGTTTAAACCAAGCTAAGCCTTGGATGCCATATGGCTGCACCGTCACTGCATGCCAGCAACAACCTTCATGCAGTTGCAACATAAACCAAATTAGGGTGTTGATTTGATTCCTTTTTTATTGCTGTCAGGCTACTTTTCAGCCACTTGAACTACCCAAACAAGGTGACTCTGTGGTTGCATGAGAATATACCTGGAGTTAATATTTCTGTGAGTGTTTACCATTCCTAACATACACATCCAGTCTTGCATATAAGCTCTTTCCTCATGAAACAACCAAGCCAATGCCCCAGAAAACAAATGTGTCCTAAATACCAGGGAAGCTAGTCAAGTTTTGTTGCTAAAATTTTAATTCTATGGAAATGCAGCTATATATGTGTTTTCCTTTTCAACACAGTATTCCTCAATGAAGTGCAGATAAAAAGTGTGTTGTCTACCAGCGGAGAACAAAGTGCAATTTTTTATTCTGTTACAGGATGGGCTGTGAGTCAGCATCTTTTACCATCTGTCAAATCATTTGTATTTTAGCACAGATACAGGCATTGTGCACTCAGATTTCAGCCACTCTGTATTTACATTCACAATTCCAATCGCATGGGTGCACCAATATAGTTTTTGCCAGTTCTTTCCTTAACATGTGTCCCTTCTCAGATCAGAGCTTTGTTCAGTCCTGCTCTACATCAGCCAAACCTCATCTTATTTCCTGTCCAACCCTCTTCATTTTTTTTTCTTCTGATTGCTCCTGCCTTTTTCATAACCATTTTATTGAAGATCTAATTTGTCCAAATTGCCTTCACACTGTGGATGCCCCGTTGTGCTTGTTGAGATAGCTGTGCTGAATTCAATGAGTTATTCCTCACTTTGACTGTAGGCATGTGGCTGAAATAAGTCTGGAGGGCTCAGCAGATCAGAACTCAGGCAACCACTTCAGCCCAATCATTAATACTAATATGATCTGTAACTGTGGAGGAGAATAAATGAGGGTGCTCTTCCTTGTAGCCCTCACATACCAATCCAATGCACTAAAGCCACTGTGGGGAATCCAAGCATGCAAGGCAGCACAGTACTGAAACTATTGTACAAGTACTGTGAACTCTTCCAACATCCATTTGTGATTATCTAACTTTTTTATATAACACAGCACAGAAACACAGATATTGGTTCTTTCCCCTATACCCGAAGGGGAAATGATGGAACATTTATTATAGTAATTTATGTCAGTTTTGTATGCACTTAAACCAATAAAACATCCTGCCAAATATTCGTCTAAAGCCAAAGTAGTATTCTCGAGGAGTGATAAAAGATTTAACTAAACACACTCGTATATATACTTCAGACAAAACGTCTATTGAAGAATCCAGATATCCCTTTTGATGTTATATAATGCCTGAGAGTTAATTATAATGATATCTGTTTCTGTCAGTGTTTATTATTAAGCCCCTTAGTGATGGCTTCTAACTTGAATGAATTTACATTGGATTCAAGCCTGGCATAACATATTAGCGCAAATGTAAAGAACTTGTTTTAGTTTGGTGGAAGGTGGGTGGCAGAAACATTTCTTAAAAACAGAGTTTTTTAGAAGTTGGTAGTGATCAGTGTAAACTCACACTTAGATTGTTTGGAACATTTTGATCCTCAAATGGAATCAAAGAAGAGTTATGGTGCCTATCTCAATTTTCTTACATGCTACTTTTAACACAGAGATAATACTTAGCACGTGGTGTTTTTCAAAACACAGCTGATGTCAGGAAGTCTCACCTCTCAAAATAATGTAAAATAAGATGTGGAAAGAAGTTGACAGATTGACTATTTCTCCTTTCAGAAATATATCCTACTTTGCCTTAAAAGGGTAAAATCTCCAAACCATTGAAGAGACGGTTCAGAATATTTTGGGGAAAATGTTATGGTTTTTACATTTTTCATTGTTCAATTTTCCTGTTACTTAATGGCACATAAAGTAAATTGTTACCAGAACTAGCATTTTCTGATGGCTTTTCTTTGTTTTGGTTGTTCTCATTGTGCAGGATAAATTAATAATAATCTGTTACAGTGATTCAATATTTAAGTGATAAATCCATTCTAACATGCAAAATCCAAGTGAACAAACTGAACACATGAGGGCTTCCCCATAGCCCAAAAAAAAAACAAAAACAAAAAAAAAAACACACATATTTCTTCATTGCTTGAACATAAGTGACCAATAGATAAAATCCTGTGGAAAGAATCTCACAACTGATTCTTTTTTTCGGAGGCTTTCCTATTCTCAAAGTCTGCATCATGCTTTTGTTGCCACCATGGTCAACACTGTAAGAACTAGGCTAAGAATCTCCAGAATTAACAGTACTGTCTGCTTGGATAGAGCCTGTGCTTCAAGAGAACCTCATCTACTACTTATTTGGCATGAAGAGGGTCTTTATAAAGCACACATAGGCAGATTTGTTATTGTAATTAATTATTAATTAATTTGTATTTATAATATTGTAATTTTAATACAATTTATTACAATTTATTAAAATAATATCATAATTACAATATTTATATTGTAATTAATTATTAATTTGCACACCTTCATTCACCTGTCACATCTATCAGTGCTGTTTGCTTGTATATATCTTCTGCTTTATCAGAAAAATTCTTACATAGACAAACTCAGTGATGTCTCGTGCATGAAAGGCAACAATGAGCAGTGTTTTATAAACTACTACCATCATGAGTTATTATGTACATAAACTTATGGTTGCGACTAGGTAGATATTTTGGTGTATTATATCATGTGCCCAAGGACTCTGCTTCCTCACCACCTGTACAGACACCTCTGTAATTCCTCCTAAAGATTAAGAGTGCAGGTTTTGTTCAGCCTGAACTAATCTAGTTGATGTCTTCAGCTACCTAGTCTTCAGCTACCTCATCAATCATTATAGAGAACGCTGAATCATACTCTTCTCCAATGTGCATGGTAAGAAGATGGGAAATGGACACAAGTTCATTCTCATTTGATATATTTTTTAGAAAAATAAATCTTCATTAAGTGAAGGTGATTAAATACTGTAAATTATTATCATTATTTTTTTTCCCAGTAATCATTTTTTGTATGTTCATCAATAAAACATTCATTTTGTTAGGGTAAAAAATGCCAATGTTATTAAACATGTCTTTGCTTGAGAAGGAGGAGGTATATCTACTTTTCTATTAACACAGCTATGAGCAACAGAACTTATGGCCCATAACTGACTTTTGAGAAGACATCTCCAAATATTCTTGATTAGATGGAGCTTCCTACAGAAAGCTGGAAGTATACTCTTACTGCAGTATATCACAATTGCTGCAATGAAGCCAAGATGTGAAGGAAGTAAGAATACATGAATAGTGTCACTGAGAGCCAGAATGGGTCATTGTCTAACTAATGAAAGAATCATACCTCTTTACTCATTAATATAGCAGCACAAGCATTTTGCATCCTGCAATAACCCTAGAGAATTTGTGAACAGACCAAACAGGGGCAGGTACTCCCACCAAAAGAGATAACCTTGTGGCTGTACATTCTTCTCTCTGTTTTCCTTTTGAAACCCGTAGATATAATGTAATTTGTTCAGGCTTAGTTCACCCAAATTCTTCCCATTTTTGAACTGAATTTATCCTGAATTTATCAAAGCAGAAAAGACAGCAGTGTGGTAACATGAGCTGTGCAGTGACTATAATATCCAAATAATAGATTATATAGTTGCCTTTTTTTTTTTTTTTTTTTAAAAAATAAACAGATACTTAGCAGAGAAAAAAGAAAAAAGAAAAAAAAAAAACAAAAAACAAAACAACAGCAACAACAAAAAAACATTAATTTTTTAGCAAACAGAACATTTGCATGTTTTGCCCAGTGACTATGTTGCTTACTTAAAGCAAAGAGAATTTGAATTTTGCTTTGAGTCAGGAATCTTTTAGATTCAGTTGCAAAAATGAACTTCAAGATTCAATTACAAAATAATCATTTCAACCAAAGAGGAGAAATTGTCTTCAAGATTCAGCTTTATACAAGATCTGGCAACTATTAACTCATCCTCCAGTTTTTATTTAACCATATTAACTGCCATGTGGAGAACTTAGAGTACATTTTTTTTTTTTTTTTTTTTTTTTTTTTTCCATATAAGTTATAAGTCCCTTAGGGGACAACTTCTTCTACAAAAAGAAAGTAAAATAAAATAAAAAATCCTGATTTAAAACAACCGTCTAAAAACTAAAATAAGTTAATGATGTGTTGATAGATGTTATACCATAATATTCTACTCTGCAAGATGAAACATATATTGCACTAAGGAATTTGAGGACTAAGCAGGCTAAATATAACCTTCTGTATCCAAGAATGATACATTTCCTGCTCCCTTTTGGTTCAGAATTAGCTATGTTCTCTGAAGATATGCCAGAAGTGATAGAGCACAACAAAAAGAAAAATTAGAGTATAAAAACCCCACAAGCCCCATATCTATCCAAATTGATGGTTATCGCAAACCTTGTGAACTACTTGATTGTAACTTTAAAGCGCTAACAAGAGCAATGGAAAACAAAAAAAAAAAAGTGTAAAAGTGTTATTTTAATGTTTGGTCTTTTCTATAAGACAAAGGATACAAATCCCAGTTCATTTCTGGAGATTCCTCTATGATGTTTGAGACCATTGGTCATCCATTCCTGTCCACCTATTCACATTAGCTTTGCTTTTCCTGGACAGGGGTGTGGCTGGTGATTGGAAATTAGGAAACAGGATATTACAGTCTTTTACATTCTCTCAGATCAATAGATACTGTTTTCCATCCTCTGCATCGTACAGTCAAGGTTGGCCTCAAATATAACCGGATAGGATTTCATCAGATGCCAGGACTAAATATGAAGAACTACAATTCAAATCAGGATGTTTTGGTATACTATCAGTATGCGTGTTTTCTGATCATAATTGCAGAGACACCCTAAAAAAGTGATATAAAGAAAATGTGCTTACTGTTTATCGACTACTATCTTGGGTCCTACTCTGGGAACAATATGGGTACATCTACAGAATACTTTTGCTTCTCCTAAAGGTCTCTGTAACATGTGACAACATTTTAAATTAGTTTTATTGATATCAGTCTCACTTTACTAACGCACACCTTAATGCAGAAGACTTTCAGGACACCAGAAATGAGATACAGTGCACAAACATACTTGCTGTGCTGTAGAGAAGCAAGCTATATGAATTATATATACTACATGAAAAAAAAAAAAAAAGTTTTACTATTCCCTGAAAAACAAATTGCATCATTGGATCTTATACAGAAGGTTTCATGAGAACATGGGAATTATATTATGAAAATTAAGAGAAATTAAATATATTGAGGGGACCAGACATTACTCTGGAAAGAGAGCAGAAGGTGATCCTCTTGTTGTATAATTTGTTCCTATCCTGCATATTTGTAGAATGGATTCACAGTTTTGAACTGCATTCATGCTGTATACTGCAGAGTATCTGTTGCTAACGTCTCTTGTGCTCTGGACTCTAGCATGTCCCCCCACCCACCCAGGCAACAAGAATATGCTCAAAGCAGCTAGGAAAAGAATGCAAATACCTTCCATCCAAATACCTTCCACAATGCTATCTATCCACCCCTTTAAAGTACTGTGTGCCATATACTAACTGCAAAAAAGTGATATTGTCTATTGCAAACATTAAAGAACCACCTGTTTTTCCCACGGCTTGTGTTCTTTACCTATAACCCTCCTTCTTCTGTTCTTAGTCTCTGTCCTAATTCAGATATGCCTCAGGAACAACAGTACCCACTCAGTCTCCAAACATCTGTTTAGTAGTACAAGCTGTTACCATTGCCTCGAATGAAACAGAGATTTTCCGTTTTTCTCTTGTGCTTGAAATGGTTGCATTGTTATCTTCTGATCAGAGGTATAAACTGGGCACATTGGAAGACTGTATTTGCAAACTGCTCTTGCATATTAATTTATGTAGTGGTCTGCAAGGTCAGTGTTTCCAAGCCAAAATGTAATTCCCTGATAAAGAATAATTTATTAGGTTGTTAAGATATTATGAAAGAAACGTTTTCAAAAAGTTGAAGGTTACTTTAATGCCTATTTCTCATCATGGGCATAGCTAGTATGAAGTCTTGCACATTATTTAAGAATATAACATTTCTATGGCAGTGGTGAGATGGTAGAGGAAAACAAACAAACAACAACAACAACAACAACAAACTAAACAAATAAAAACTTTTAAAAAGATGTTCCAGTGAAAATATCATTTGCTTTAGTTCATCTTTATTGTGGTTATTTGCTGCAACTGTGTTAAGCCTGTTGGTGTCTACAGATTCATTTATGCAGAACAGTGCCAGGGAGACACATATCTAATTGGTTTATTTAGAATGGAGGCTCTAGCTTAAATTGAAAGAATTTCCTTTGCCACAGCAAAATACCTCCAATGCATTTTAATCAGGGTTCTCTAATGGGATATTGGAGGACATTTAAAATAAACAATATTCAGCAGTCCCCCCATAATTTTGGTGTGTTGGGGAAAAGATGTGAATACCAAATTTCTCCGTATAGAGTTTGTGGAAGTGATTAAACAATCTAGAGGACAATCTGGGACAACTGGGTGTTCAGATCTGCTTCTATCATCTGCTGGAGCCCATCTGGATCTGTCACATACTCAGGAAACAGAGGAATCCTCTTCTTGGTCCTCTAAATCAGACACCTTACATTTCCCTTACTGGCTGTGTATGCATTACTCTCCCTTCCATATGAGCATCAGTCTCACATTCTGCCTCTTTGGCGTCTCTTCTCTCCAAGAATGTGACGAATGTTTATTCAGAGGATTGAGGCAAAATATATCTGTGATTTAGGTGATGGTAGACCACAAAACAGGAAACTGATGGCAGAAAGAATCACTTTCCATGCCTGGGAGCTTGTATGAATATGGGAATCAGGTGATTTGCATATTTCTTTCCCAGTGCTTTTATAATACAGAACCAAAATATATGACTTGCTGAACTTTGTAAAATGCATTGTCATTTTAAAGGTAGGGCATTACAATATAGGAGAAGGGTTTAATTTCTCCTTTCACTACCTGAGTGTGTACTCTGTGGAGCCTAATAGCAAATATGAAATCCCAGGGCATTTTTGTAGTTATTTACCTTACTCATTTGGTAGAAATGAATTTGAACAATATTCTCCATGACAAATACAGGTACTTTATTCCTCCTTCGTCGTAGAGGATTTTGATATATTTTAATTAGGTCAACATATTATGAGGGGAATAGGTCTGTAATAAATCATTTCATAATTTTCACAGTAGATAGCATTCAGTTATTTTTAGGGGTTAGAAGAAATTTCTGGAGATTTTTTTCTACACTGGACACTTTATCAGAGTGAAAAGAAATATAATTCATTCATTCTCCTAGAACACAATGTAAATTCCATTTTGTTCCAGGCTGTAGTACAGTGACAAAAATTATGTTTGAAACTTTACTTACTGACTTATATACATGAGATATAGACGACAGATTACAGCATAGCCAAATGTTTATCGCAGCAAAGTATCTTTATTTTCATGTAGTACCAAAACATGATCTACATTAGTTTTCTCTCTTCAGGTAGCTAAGATAGAATAGAAGAATGTTGGCATGCAAGTGTTGATATTCAGAAATATAGCTTCCATTTATCTTTTTGCCATCTGGAGGTTCTCATCACTGAGAAAGCTGAGAACACTCACTAGAAAGCCAAAGCAGAGATGAGAATGCATGTGTCTAACTTTAGAATCCTGCATATGCATTTTGCCTTTTGCTTAGCAGTTGCCTTTTGCTTAGCAGACAGCTTGCAGCAGTTTTAGATGGTATCACCATTTAACTTTCAGTTCCTCCCCTTAAAATAAAAGACCAACGCCTTTTTGATGTTCATGCTGTGATAAAAACCACTAATAAGAGAATTTATTTAAAATAACACCGCCAACGCAGAAAGATTTCCCTTCATCATGGCAATTTGTATTTCCATATATATAGCCAAGTCCTGCTATTTTTAATCTACAGCTAGGAAGTTATACTAGGCATTGAGCAAGCAAGCATCATGGTTCCATGAGCCAGATTTTTCAAATTAGTGTGGATCTGTCAAAACAACGCTGAATATTTTTCTCCAGCAGAAACGCCCTTCCAAAACATGGCCCAAGAAAGGCTGCAACTGAGTGTTTGATTGCATTTTGGCAAACTCATCCTGCCTCTTGTGAATGTCATAATGTGTTACTTAATTGAGAGGGGAAACAAAATTTATTGAAGGTTGAGCAACAGCCAATTTGCCAAATAATATTTTGAAGATGGTGTAGAGCACATTAGCATATAGCATTACAAAGACAATTAATAAATTTGTCTAAAATTCTACTTTGTATTTTTTCTGTTTGTTGCTGTTGCTGTTTTTCCCTATATCATTTACCTGTCATAAATAATGGATGTCTGACGATTTGTTAGAGTTGAACTCTTTATCAACCATCAAAAGTAAGGACACAACAGTATTCATTGAGCACATGTTATTCTGCTCTAGAACTGTGAATGAAGTACAAGAAAGAACACCAAAGCAGTTTCTGGTGACCCACTTTCTTCTGGACTTTCATATATTTACATAACATAAAGATCTATCAATGCTTTGAGAAATGTTGCATTTTTATATAAAAATATCAGTTTAAGACTATTTTCCTAACTATGCTTGATTTGGAGGTATCAGAAATGCTTTCCAAGAGTCTATTCTCTGACTGTACAAGACTTTGATTTTGATAATGTTTTGCATTGTGAGAGAATATTATCTTAAAGGCAAAATCTTGTTTCATTGGAGTCAACAAGAGAGACCTAAACACAAGAGCATAGTCTTCAAAAGTCTTCAACCTCATTTCTGTAATTCTGTAAGCCAGTATTGACAGCCACAGGAGAAAATGTGTATGACTAAATGTACATGCTATGTAGAGGACCATTTCAGTTTGACTTCTAGTACTAGGATTTTCAAATGCCATTTGAGTCTCAGATACTAAAGTTACTGTGTCCAGGGCTCTGCCTGAATGGGATGCACCCCATCACTGCTGCATAAATGCAGTATTGTTACAGTATTGTTACTCATATGACTCTTTAGGTATCTTGTAGGATTTTTCTACACTGAATCAATACATTTTTAACCACTGGAAATAGTTATCATGGAAAAAAATTTATCAAATCTTTCAGTGTTGTTTAGGAAGATAAGTGCTTATAGATTGTGTGATGCATACCCAATGTGGATTTCTGTTCTATTTCTGCAACTGGAATGGCTGAATATGTACAGATCACAAATCCTTTGGCCCTTTTGTGAAATACCTAACCCATTCCAGTACCCTGTTTGCACTGCTTAGTGCACTGCTTAGTCTTCTAGATACATAGATGCTGTTAGCAATTTTAGCAAGGAAAAGAAAGGAAAAGAAAAGGAGAGGGAAGGGAACGCAGAAAATACAGGGTGAGCTTTATTTGCTACCTACCTTTGTGAATTCTGGTGGCTTTTGTGGTGGAAAATCTGTGATTAGACATTGAAAACAGAAATGTTGAGATTCTGATACTGAAACTATCAAATTATTTTACATGTAGTACCACCATCCTTATTTGGCAAAGACGCTATGCTTAATAGACTTGAATAGTTTAAGCAATGTAATTAAATTAAGGTTCGTCATGGAAAAGTGCTCAACAGAGCAACAACTCAGAGGAAGTGGGCAATTGTTTTGAAAAATGCAGTCAGCAGCAAGAAAAAAACAATTCAACATCTCTACTAAGCCTTGGCTTATATCACAGAAAATAAGGTACTTTCAGATTTGTGCAAGGGGAAAAAAAAAAGGGGGGGGGGGAGGGGGGGAGAGAGGCAAGCAAGCTTGAAGGTCATGAGTTGCAATGACCACATTTCTTTACTGCATATGATCCATTCTACAATGATGGCAAAAAATATTAACACCAATTGCTTGGTGCTATGACCACAATTTTCATTATTTCAGTTTGGCAGCTGAATTCTCTATGGACTTTATTGTGGTTGTGCTCAGCTTCACAAAGTTGAAAGAGATTTTCAATTTCTTAAAGAAAAAATAACAATAACAACAACAACAACAATAAAAAGAAACAAATGCAAGTTCCTTGCCAGGAAGATTTTTCCTGACAGAGTTCCCACAGCTCTAATTTTAAATACTGTGATAGTCCTCTGATAAAAAATGTTATGGATTATTCTATTAAGTCAATTCAAAAATGATGACGAATGTTGGCCTCTGTAGCCATTCTCACTACCCTATATAAGAATTTTACACCACCATCAAACATCTCCCTCCTGCAGTGACTCTTTGGCTGCAGCACGCTGTGGTATGTTTTCTCCTTCATTCTGTGCTTGGAAAGTCATGCAGACTTACTAGCTTCTCCCATCCACACAGAAAATACAAACCCATGATTTTGCCATGTAGACTGCCCCAGTTTTATGTATGTCTATCTCAAGTGTACAGTCCTATGCATCTTTGTTTGGCAACTGCACTTTTGGAAACTGAAATTAATGGCCTAAACCAATGGGCTTGAGACTAATGAACATGCTAGTGTAGTTCTAGACTCCCAGACTAAAGAGTTTATTTCTCCAAGAACTGCGGATGTGTGGTTTTACAGTTCTGGGCAGCTGAACTCCACCACAGCTGCTCTATCCCTCCCCCTCCTTGAAGAGAATGGGGGAAAAAATATAATTGAAAGAGCTCAAAAGTTGAGATAAGGACAGGAACATCACTCAACCATTATTGTCACAGGTAAAACAGACTCAGGAGATTAATATAATTTATTGCCTATCACAAGCAGACTAGAGCAGTGAGACACTAAAGCAAACTAAAAACACCTTCCCCCCTGTTTCTCCGGGGCCGTGGGGGGGGGGGGGGGGGGGTGCTGGGGTGGTTTGCGGAACAGGAAATAAGGGCTGCAGTCAGTCCCTAACATTTCATCTCTGCCGCTCCTTCACAGTCACTCTCTGCCCCGGCTCCACGTGGGGTCCCTCCCAAGGGATACCGTCCTTCCCCAGCTGAGCCTGCGGGGGCTGCCCACAGGTAGCAGCTCTTCAAGAACTGCTCCCACATGGCTCCATATCAGGGGGTCCATCCGTCAGGAGCAAACCACTCCAGCACAGGTCCCCCATGGGCGGCAGCTCCCCCCAGGTCCCCCACTCGGCATGGGCTCCTCTCGGTGGGCTGCAGCTCCGGCTCAGGGCCTGCTCCTGCGGGGGCTCTCCATGGGCCGCAGCCTCCTCCAGGCCACATCCACCTGCTCCACCAGGGGCTCCTCCATGGGCTGCAGCGTGGAGATCTGCTCCATGTGGGACCCACGGGCTGCAGGGGGACAGCCTGCTCCACCAGGGGCTTCTCCACAGGCCACTGGGGAACTGCTGCTGAGTGCCTGGAGCACCTCCTGCTGTATTTCAGCAATGATCTTTGTGTTTGCAGGGCTGGTTCTCCCTCCTCTCTCCCAGGTGATGTAGTAATGCAGGTTTTTTTTTGTTTGTTTGTTTTGTTTTGTTTTGTTTCGCGTTTTTTTTTTTTTTTTTTTTTCTTTTCCCCTCCTCCTCCTTCTTTCAATCTTCTCCCTGAGGCCCAACCAGTATCACTTACTGGTTTGTCTCTGGTCAGCAGGAGGTCCCTTTTGGAGCTGGCTGAAGCTGGTTCTGATCTGGCCTGGGGCAGCTGCTGGGCTCTGCTCAAAGAGGCTACCCCTACAGCCCCTCTGTTATCAAAACTTGCCACATAAACCCAGTACAGGAGATCAAAGGGAAAACAAACTATTCCTTGGAGAACCACCTCCAAGACTTCTGTTACTTGATCTTTAATCTTTTCATCCACTCCAGAAACACCAACAAAGATCCTGTCTTAGGATAGCCATATAAGATGTTCGCTATTGGTGCAGACACAGGGTAAATTCTCAAAAAATTAAGCAGATGAATGAAGCACTGCAGATTCACAGCAGAAGCTTCATCAGGTAAAACAAAACAACATCAATTGCAGTCGATGTAAGACCAGGCCACAGGAAAGTGTAACTGCCTAGAAAATAGACAAACTAAACTCTTTGAAGACAATCAAATTCCTGTTTAAAAATAATCTATAGTGTGAAAACAACTCTTACAAATATGGGAAGTACAGTAAAAACAGTCATCCCATCTCCCATCTCCTAGGGCTCTGCTGCAACACTAGGGGATTCCTCTGGAATACTTCTGTGTCAGTAGATATTGGTAGCATACAAAAAGCTTTTGCATAGGTCTGTATGCATATGTTTAATGCCAGCTGGGTTTTGCAATGTTCAGATGATACTTGGACTTCCATTAAAGTACAGTGGTGGGCATTAGAGTCAAATACCTTATCTATGAACAAGATTTTGCCTGATTCTGCTTTGCTTAATCTGCCCATAATCCCCATATAGATCCAAATGTCAGTGTTCCCTAAACCCTACTACACTGGATAGCAAGCCAGGAGTAAACATGGTCCTTTTAAACAGCACATACTGGAGAAGACTCCTTCCCACCCATCTCTCCTCACCCAGGCAACAGTAAGAGTACTAGGGCTGATCTGAGAGAAAGCTGTGAACATCATTTCAGTCACTGTTCTCCAAATAACAGAGCATAGTTTTTGTCTTATTGCCCATTTAGGGCTGGAGATTCCTATTTCCTTGTTATAGAATCAAATGTTTCTTTTTTAAGTGAAAAACACTAGATATATTTTTTTTTCTTCTTCTTTAAATGGTTTTAGATCACATGACCTTGTAAGAAGATTACAGAGTACAAGAGGATTCTGGTTGTACTGTTAATATCAGTCTCAGGAGAGGGATAAGTGTTGGTATCTATAATGGCAGTTACTTGTCTCAGAAATTAATAGAATATTTCCTATACAGACAATTTACCCACACATACTTGGACTTTAAATTTTTCCACTAATTTATTCATTATTCATTGCCAGGCCTTTGAAGATTATGATAATATGCTTTGACTCCAAATTTGGAAATAATATTAACTTCCTGGAGGACCTTCTGATATGTAGTATAATTGTATGAATGTGCATATATTTAGGATGTGGTTTCAGACAAAATCCCACCCTTCTGTCATTAACCTGAAATGGAGACAAAATGAGACTATGAAAATTAATAGGGAAGAAATAAAATTATTTGAGATCTGGTAGCAGAGAAAATCATCATGGAGTTTATGTAGACAAACACTATCTAAAATCTTAATTCTAAAGAAAAAAAAAAATATATATATATATATAAAAGCTAGGACCACAGTTTCCAAAGCTGTACACAGACCAGAGGTCTGAGATAAATAGTGCATATGCATTCAGCCTACAATTTTTTTCTGCCTATCAAGGAAATGTCTAAACATTCTGTTTTTAAAAGCTTACACAAGACATTTATATGGGTACAGGACAGTTTGGCTACCTGAACAAGCTTCACCTCTGTAACAGGAGGTAGAAAGCACTTCATACCCAGAAATCTTATGTTGCCTCTACTATTTTTTAAGCCTTTCAGTGGCTCCAAGACAGCTATGGGGAAGGATCAGAAAAGGAAAAAACAAACAAACAAACAAACAACAACACACATTTCTTCCATCCTTTGGATCCATTTTACAACTCCAGAATGAAACTCTACCCCACTTCCATTCATGCAAAATATATATCTCGCCATTGAACAGTAGTGATCATTTTTGTCTTTATTTTGGCAACAGATTCCATTTGCAGCTCGTGACTTAAACAAGTTTCAGCCTGGAGCAGAGAAGGCTCTAAGGAAACCTCATTGTAACCTTTCAACACTTAAAGAGATCATATTAAAAAGATGGAGAAGGTCTCTTTACACAGGCAGATAATGATAGAACAAGGGGGAATGGTCTTAAAGTAAAAGAGGGGAGATTTAAAAAGGACATTAAGAAGAAATTCTTCACTGTAAGGGTAGTGAGGCACTGGAACAGGTTGCCCAGAGAAGTCGTGGATGCCCAATCCCTGGAGGTGTTCAAGACCAGGCTGGATGGGGCCTTGGCCAACCTGACCTAGTGAATGGCATCCCTGCCTATGGCAGGGACGTTGGAATTCCATGATCTTAAAGTCCCTTCCAAGCCGAGACATTCCATGATTCTATAAGTAACTAGCACAGATTCTTGTCTTAGATTATGCAGGCACAGAGGCTAGAACGTAGTATATAAACCTAAATATCAGCCTGATTTCTTGGTCGTGGTAGTAGGGTACCATGTTCAGCAGAAATATTTAATCATCTTTACTAGCAACTGAGCAGGCAGTTTGACATGCTGACATGTTGATCTCACAAGGAGAGAATCTGTCTCCCATATCATAGAATCATAGAATCATTAAGGTTTTAAAAGACCTTCAAGATCATCTGGTCCAACCATCCCCATACCACCAATGTCACCCACTAAACCATGTCCCCAAGAACCACGTCCAACCTTTCCTTGAACTCCCCCAGGGATGGTGATGACACCACCTCCCTGGGCAACCCATTCCAATGCCTGACTGCTCTTTCTGAGAAGAAATATCTCCTAATTTTGAACCTAAACCTCCCCTGGAGCAACTTGAGGCCATTCCCTCTAGTCCTATCACTAGTTACCTGTGAGAAGAAGCTGATCCCCAGCTCCCCACAATTTGCTTTCAGGTAGCTGTAGAGAACAATAAGGTCTTCCCTGAGCCTCCTCTTCTCCATACTAAACAACCCCAGTTCCCTCAGCTGCTCCTCACAGGACTTGTGTTCCAGACCCTTCACCAGCTTCATAGCCCTTCTCTGGACACGTTCCAGCACCTCAGTGTTCTTCTGGGCACAAGCCAGGATTCCATTGCCCTTCTTGGCCACCTGGGCATACTGCTGGCTCATGGTCAGTCCATGAATCTTGTAGTTATGCTATGCATTTATACAAATTTGATAAAACCAGCTTCCTGATCCTGGAAAAAATGCAGTTTCAGAATAATCTGAGCACCTTGGAAACGTTTCAAAACACACTACACAAGATAAAAAAGTGACTCTGCAGCTCGGTGTCTATGTACTCTGTTGAATTCTTTTGATTTCACATGGATACTAAACATGGACTTTGGCTGATGTTGTGGTAAATATTAATTTATGCTTTTGTCTACATTTTATGTCTACTTTCTGGTTAAATGGAAGACAGATGTTAACACTAGAATACCATTTTAAAACCACCACAATGGTGTGATTGGTCTCTTCTTGCAATTTTGACACTGGCAGGAGTTTTATACATATTGCACACGAAGTATTACTGAATGGTTCTCTTGTTATCACTGTTTTGTAGGGTATTGGAAAGCAAGAAATTATAAATAAGATAGAGAAGGAAAGAAATCCGTTTTTAAGCAGGTTTGGCCTGCAAGCCAGTTGCCCTCAACACACACATCTTCATGCAGATATTTTGCCTCCCTTTCTATCTTTCTACACTTTCTGTGCTTTAGCAATGGCCTCATCCCTCAGCTCTCACCATTCTCACAGGTCTATCCTTCACTGGTTTACCACATGGAGGAGACTGTCTTCTGCACACACATTGTGTTTTCAGACATGGACATCACACTGGTTTAGGTTGTTGACTGTAGCAGCTTTGTAGATGTTTGCCAGCAAAACAAACATCCACCGTGTGAGCAAGGAGCAAACCTACACTGCATATGCTGTAATGCTCAGTGAGACTCATGTCCATCATGCTATCTGTAAAACAGATCTCACTCATGTATCAGCTGTTATGTGATAGTGAAATACGTTCTTTGGAGAACACCTATAAACAACAGACTAGAAAAAAAACAAATAAACAAACAAACAACAAAAAAAAAAAAAAAGAAAATGGATAGGGAAATTTTACAAGTTTTTGTTGAAATTTCATTTTTCATCTAACCTTTCAAATGCAATAAAAAAGTAATTGTACAGGCACAGTGTATATAAACTTTCCAGCCAATTCTCAACAGGTTTTCACAGGACTGGTATTTGCCTTATACCTGCAGGAAATATTTCTGTTCTAAGTGTGCTTTTATCTAATTCAGCTTTGGGGTAGAACTAAAAATAGTTATAAATACAGTTTGTTGAGACAAAATGGATTGCTTCAGATTTACCCTTGCATCTTTAGAAGTAGAAAAAAAAAAAAAAAAGGTTTTTTTTTTTTTTTTCTTTCCTCTTTTACTTACTAGAAGTCACTTTGTTACCTCTACCACATTTGTTCGCTAGGGCCCTATTTTGTGCTGTTTCTGAGACAATTCCATAACAATACTACTAATAATAACAACAACAGTATCTTTATGAATAGACCCAACCTACAAGATCTTTTAGGTGGAGCTGTAACTTAGGGTTCTTCATAGCTATTGACAGCAGCATTGTCTGGAGTCACTGAAGTCAGCATTAAAAATGATGGTACAGGTAGCAAAACCAGCTTAATTTCACTAAGATATTCACCTGGAGCAAGGTTATAAATGAGTAAACACTTAACTCTGTATTTTCACCCTGAACTTACTTTGTTGACAAGTATCTGTCATAGAATATCTTAACTACAATACAGTGCAATTCACTGTGATTAACCTGCTATAAACTATTATTATTATTATTGTGACCATGATTTCCTCCCACCTCACTCCTTTCTTCCTCTGCCTTAATTTTCAGGACTGACTCAAAATCAAAGCAAGAAATGTTCTTACTGATGTCAACTGCCCTTATAACAGCCTTCTCATAGCTAAAGGGGGCCTACAAGAAAGCTAGGAAGGGACTCTGTCAGGGAGTGGAATGATAGGACAAGGAGTTATGGCTTTAAACTAAAAAGGGTAGATTTAAATTAAATATTAGGAAGAAATTCTTTACTCAGAGGGTGGTGAGGCACTGGAACAGGTTATTCAGAGAAGCTGTGGATGCCGCACCCCTGGAAATGCTTAGGGTCAGATTGTGTGTGTCTATGGGTAACCTGGTGTAGTTTGAGGCATCCCTTCCCATGGCAGGGGGGTTGGAATTGGTTTATCTTAAAGGTGCGTTCCAATGCAAACCATTCTATGATTCTATGATCTATGAAATGGATAGTCAGTGGCGCTTCAAATCACTCTAATTTTCTACATTCAACCCTCACATTTCAAGACGTCTATTTTCTAGTGGAAGATCTCTAAACACTTTCCTACTCAAGAAAACATGCTTCAACAAATAATGAAGCACATCTCAAGACTGCTTCCCATCAGTTTTACTTGCAATTATTTAAGAAATTATCATGTGGTAAACATTAGGCATGCTCTTCTGCTCTTAAAATGAAACCAAATAATCTTGAAGATTTTTTGGGGGCTCGAGAAAGTTTAGGCCACCAAGTGTGTTCTGGGTTAGAAGAACATACCATAAAATGGCTTTTAATTTTGTAGAATGATAAAGGCCAACACTATTTAACAGTACATCCCATCAACTGTTTTTCTAATATTAATTCTCTGGCAAAAGAATGATGGTGTTACTCAGAACTGAACTAATCCTCCATTTATTAAACTTGGTTTCAGACTCAAGCATTCATTAATAGTGAAGGACATCATTGTAGAGAGACATTTATGGATATATTATCCAGGATAAAAAATACTAAGGAATCATGTACTTGGAAAAAAGTGTCTCAAAAAAGTGTGAAGCAATCCAACTGTCTCAGAACTGTTTGCAACATTACTTGCAAAGTATTTTTTTATGGGAAAAGAGAATTTAAAGCATAGTTAAAAAGAAGAGCGATGATTGTGCAAAGACTAGAATAGAGTATCTCACAATTAAGAGACATAGAAGGACAGCTAAGGAAATGGGAATAAATTATGTTGATGCAGAGTATTTTTGCCATAACAGTTGCACTCTGCAAATAAGTTTTGACCCACTAAGGTCAACAGTTTATTCCTGTTTACTGTCATAAGAGATTCTTAGTAGTGATTCTTGTTCCAGCAGAATGGAATAATTTCAGCAAAAACAGCAACCTTTCTCCCCTTCCTGTTCTTCTCCACATCCATCTACTGCAAGGTGGAAGTTCATAAGTATCCTCATATCCTCAGTTTGCATTATCAGCTTATATGTCTTGAGTGAGGATACTGTAGAAAAGGAAGCCTGATCTTCAACTAGACAAAATTAAATGAGCACTTGACTTCCTTCGTGTTCTTATTGGAAGCTGGACTTCTTCAATTTAAATCATATCGTTTTTCCTAATAAATGTTTAAATAACTTGTGTGGTTTGACAGCTGTACAGTTTTTGAAACCTTCTATCTAATGACCAGAATATTTGAAAGATTTTTGTGATAGTGAAAAAGGACTTTAAAAAGTGGAGGGCTATTTTAGTAGGCAAATATGGATCCAAGCTAACAAAATGACAGAGCAACATAAGTAAATACGATATGCTTGACAATCATGCTTGTAAAAGAACAATAGCAGAAAGTGTCTTTAGATGGTACTTTTAAAACTTTTATCTGAAATCTGAGTTTCACATGTGGACACGGAGATACTGCAATTTTTCCCCAGCATCCAAGTGGCTAACATTGATGACAGAATACCCTTCCCTCCATAATTTTATGTAGAAAAAAAACAACAACAAAAACAAAGGAATATTAATATATTAATATTTCAAATCCTTTGATGTTTTTCATTTCAGGAATTTTCTCTTAGAGAAAACTGTTTGCCAATTATCTTATTAAGATTGGGAAACCACAATATCAAAAAAAAAAAAAAAAAAGTGTTCACCTACTTTCAGAGTGATATTTTGACTTTTTTTTTGTTGTTGTTGTTGTGGCTTTTGTTTTTGTTTTTGCTATCCCAAACAGCCATATGCACTCTTAGATTAATTTCCATCACAAGAAACATAATTGTGTTTTTTTTTTTTTTTTACCTCTAATACTCTCTCTGACAGTGGCAATAAGAGATGCTGTTTAGGAAGAATGAGCCTAATTGCTGTTGTCTTCCATGCCTTCATACATTCCCAGTAGTAACAATTAGGGGTGTTAGAAGAAAGATTCCTTCAGCGCCTATTTTAGACATGTTGTCCAGGATACTCTTATCTCTTCATGAACTTAAAAAAAAAAAAAAAAAAAAAAAAAGATAGAGAGAAAAAAAAACCTGTTCTAAAAAAGCAAATACCATTTACAGAGCTGCTTTTAAACCACCTTACATATAAATGTATATACACAAATTTTTGTATCAGTTCATATATTTTTATATGCAGTGTATTTTGAAGACACCTGCACAGTACCCATATATGTATGAAAGACATATTAAAAAAAAAAAAAAAAAAAGTCATTTGTTTTTTGGTAATTTTCCATTGTAAGCACCATACTATTTAAAGCAGAGACAGAGAGACAGCAATCATTCTTTAAAAGGTGCATAACATTTCACAGGTTCTATTGCCTCCAGCAAGATATCAATCACTTTTAGGATAATAAAAGGGCATGTGTCACAACTGGCAGTTCTTCATTTAAATGTCTTTGAAATAAGATCTGAAACTGTGCTGTTTCTTTAGTGGTTGCAACTCCCAACTTGACAAGGCAGCTGAAAATAAACCCTCAAGGAGCAGCGATTAGTACTTGGTCTCCTTTTATCAACATATATTCAAGGACACTTGAATGTTTTCAAGTGTTCATTACTTCTTTCTTGAAGTGAAAAGTCCATCTCCAAAACCATCCTCCACACAAACAGACCTCTGAGACAAAATATAAAGAGGAAAGAATATGTTAAATGGTGAACTAAATGAGATATAGATTTTATATATCTGACAGAGTTTTTGCCTGGGAGCATGTCAGATATATTACTAATTTTCTCTTACTTTGCATGAATAGTCTTGTTTCAAAATGAAAAAAAATTTTGGCACTGCAAGATATTTCCTTAGACTTACATATTTAGTAGTTACATTTTTTTTTTTTTTTTTCTGAACTTTTTCTGTAGGAACTGGAACAATTATGACCCTAAAGCAAGATTCTCTTGCCATTGTTTTACTACCTATACAACAACAAGTCTTCATACAAAAAGGGCACCAAAAGCAAACTAAACTAAAACAACAACAAACACCAACATTCTTACACCACAGAGAAACCTGTCAGGAGCTCTACAAGCAGGTTCACTGGGGGATGTGAACAGGCAGAAAAAGCACCAGAAGGTTCATTGGAAAAGGATAAAATTCAGAAAGAGCCAGAAAACCCCTTGAGCTCCAAATTGCCGGTCTTTATTACCAGAAAGTTTCGAAGGTCTATTAATCTTACTACATAATTTCACCCGGATGACATGCGCTTCTCAAAGTGAAGTTAGCTGTTATGGCTGAATCTAATGGCTTTCTACTACCAGAAACAGTAAGCTCCTTTTCTTAACACTTTATTCCCCATTTCATACCAAATGCTTATATCCCATCTCTGGCACTCATTGGTCAGTCATTCCACCTTGCTTAACGTGTCAGAAAGTTAATCCAATACAAAAATTTAAATCTTTACTCCTGTGTTGACAAGCTAAACAAGCTCACAGTGTGGGCAAGCACATGCCAAAAATCCGTGTAAAGACAGGGAGAGGAGTGGGGGAATGGGAAGCTGGAAAAGTAGTTTTGCATTTTGGCAGCAGTGAGACACAAGGATGGCCCAGCTGTAACACCTAATCACCTCCTCAGGGGCTTCAACTGGGTAAAACCACCACAGCTGCATATTTCAGTAAGGCTAAGCAACTGAATCATATAAAAGTCATATCACTTCCTCTACCATGATCTAAAATCATAGCTGAGGCTAAAAAATAAAGCAATTTTAAAATCATGAATTTCTTTTATTGGCCTTCTGAGAAGGTACTTTTCATTCTGCTAGTTGTTGTTTTTCTACCAACATCATTAACGAGGTAAAAACAAAACAAAACATTTTCACAAGGCTTGAGAAATTTTTTTCGTTGTTTTTTTTTTTTTTTTTTTTTTTTTAAGATCAAGTTAAATATCATGAGACCTATGATAAAATACATAGTTTGAATGCTCTTTCTGTTCTACATTTTCTTCCATCAGATGAATCAAGCCAGATTTTTTTTTTTTTTTTTTTTTTTTTTTTTTTTTGGTCTTCCTTTGGCCTGAATAAAGTTTTACCTCCTATTTTCATTTGGTGAGAGCAGATTACTCTGTAGAAAGCAGTAAAGAAGAGTTGGGTTTTTCTCTTTCCTGTTCATTTTTATTCTCCTCCAGCCAGCCTCATACAACTTGTGTTTTTATGCAAGTATATATTAGCATACAATTATGAAGAGTATATAGTAGAACTAGTCCTGATTCCTATCAAACAAATGAAAGCTACATATTTCAAGGGAAATCAAATATCAGTATGTTTTTTTTTTTTAGGTTATTATTTTTATAGCCTGGCCTCCAGATGGTGAACAATTGTTTGCTAGACTAAACTAATGTTAAAGAACAGCACTACTTCTTAATTACATCTTTGAACACAGAGTGTATTGAAGTGGAGGAAATGAGTTAAAACTAAAAATTATTTATTGGATGAGGCATTTAGTATGAGACTGCAGACAATTACAAGAATGTCTGCTTCTAGACTGAAACAGAATTGCTCCATTAGCTTAGTGGCAAAGAAATGATCTGAGAAAGAGAAACAGCAGCAGTTTGTCTTTCACAGCATGCTTTCTGATTTAATGAATGAGATATCAGGCACAATTCAAGTGTGTCTTTTCAGTGACTTTATCCTAAATTAACCTTTTGTACTAGCAGCACAGAAACATTACCACTGAACACAATGCATTTTGCATTGTAATCTACTAAATGGAAAATGTGTTCTAGAGCCAAGGGTTTAATAACCTTGGAGTTTCTAGATTACATTTTGTGTTGACACCCAGTCAGAGACTGAAACTGAAGTTTCATGGTATTTTATGGTTTTCTGCAAAATCTACTTTTTACACTCATTTTCTTTTTAAGTTTGTAGGTTTAAATTCTTTATATAAGTAATGGCATGAGTTCTTCTAGTACTCAAAATTTGAGGCTGTTATGACGGTTATATTAACAAATGAAAGATAGGAAGGGATCTGTGATGTTAAATCCATCCATAAAAATGACAAGAATAACACGTTATTCTGTTCATGATGTTGCTAAAGGTCTCCTTCAAAATTGGTATATAATTCATCCCCACTTCTTCTATTTTAGATGCCATTCTTAAAATCTTTTATTTTCAGGCCACATTTATAAGCAGCCAGTTCAATAATCACACAAATTAAGATTAGGCTTAATTTCCTAATTCAATTTTGTAAGAAGTGAATATGTACAATGAGGCACACAACGCAAATTCAATAACACCAAAGGCAAAAACTTAAAGAACGAGGAATAGTCCTTAAAGAACAAAATAAACCCTTAAGAATCAATGCACAAATCAGATATAAAGCATGAAGACAACAGGGAAACAGTAGAGTGGATCTGAGGAAGACATTTTGCCGCAAAAATACTGTGAAACATGAATCGCATTTTTATTCCAACTATTCCTAGTAATTCTAGGACTGACTGAGTGAAACTACTGTTAGTTATTAGGTAAAATCCTTTAAATGAATTCAAAGGTAAGCAAATTAACTTTCTCATAGAAAAATAAAGTTTTGATTTTTTTTTTCATGATATATTTTAGATATATGGTTGGTAGATATTTATATGTAGAAGGAGGTCAGAAACAGAACAGACGTCATCTGAACCCTTTTGAATGTCAGAAGAGCAGGCATGGACCAGGGTTGTGGGTGCCCACCCTTTAAGTAGCTCACACGGCATATACCTTCCCTGTGCAATGCACACAGATACTTTATCCAACCCAGGGAAAAAACATTTGTGTTGATGGGATTAAGTCCAAGTTTCTCCCAGTCTTCTGTTTCAGAATAGATCGGGAAAGGGAAGATTAAGAATTTGTTTATCATAATAGTCTGGAAGTAGTATATCACTCCCCTCCAAGAGTGATTAATTGGCTCTGCTGACCTTGCCATACGCACACACAGGCACAACTGATCTCATCAACCCGTGGAACCTGCTCCCAGGGCATTGCACAGGCAAACATCACAGGGCCATCACTCTCCACCTTTCCCCAGGGACTGAGTGGCCAATCCCCCTTTTTTCACCATCAGACTTCTTTCCCTGTGCCCAGCTGCTTGAGAAAGGAGAAATGCCCTCTTTGAGCAGTTCCTGATATCATACCCAGCATGGCAGTCCTGATGGTCATGTTTTCATTATTCCTTTTTTCTTGTTCAGAAAGACACTGAGAGCAGCGCGAGTTCCCAGCTCCTGTTTTGCAGGGAGGATGAGGGTGTACAGCTATCTAGCTCTCTCTGCTTACTGTTCACTGCATGTTTGCAAAGATGAGGCTCACTGATAAGCAGGGATGCAGACTTACATAGTAGCATACAAGTAAAAATCAAGAAAAAAAAATTCAATTAAAATATATATATATATATTTTTTTTTCTTACGTACTGACACTACTGACTTTGCCCAGCTCTTCTGAAGACCTTGCCATTTAGAAGAAGACCTTGACATATTTGTAGATTTAGGGAAACGAAGAGAAGGTAGAGATGGAATTTCCCTTTTAAAAAATAAATAATTTAATTATAGCAATTTCCATTTAGGCAAAGGAACTCCACCTTCCAGAGTGATTTTATAACACATATTTATTCCAAACATCAAATTAAAGCTGATTAAAAAAAAAAAAAAAAAAAAAAAAAGTCATTACCTTTTAACTTACATGTTATGTCTCAATAGGTGTGTCTGCTTTCTCATTTCTCATACCTGCAGGCTGGTAAGAATTATGGTGGGAAAAAAACATGCAGCAACAACTGGTATCCTCAACAGAAAAGTGTGTAACAGCAATTTAAATTAAAGAAAACACTTAACCAACATTGTCCCACACTAGGGACAACTCTTTCACAAACTGCTGCTTGTAGCCCTACGCTTCTGCTACGTCCAGTGCAGGAAATTTGGCTGAAATCCCTGCGCTAGTCTCTGGAAACTAGGGAGAGCTCTTAAGCGGTAACTAGTACTTCTGTATGTTAATGTAAAATAATGATTGTAGCTGTCACTAGAAAACTTGATAATTTTATTTCCACATAATATATCCCTAACAGATTTGAGGATTGCTTTTGAATAGCAGCCACTGTACCAATATGCTTGTAACCAACCCTGGTAAAATTATATTTCATATCTCAAAGAATCATAAAGTCATAAATATAAAAATAGCCCACTTCAGAAACTTTTTATTTACCACCTGTTTATGCCATGTAAATGTGATTTCAAATTTTGTTTTATAATCACAAGGCTAATGACTTGCATCATTAAAACTCTTTTGAATTCCTTACATAAAAAAACACATGACCTTGGAAACGAATGGATTTTTAAGAAAATCCACACTAATTAGTGAATATTAAGGTGAGATACACTAAGGTGACACCAACCACACACCAATCAGATTAGTCCTCCTGGATTCCTCCTGAGAAGCTATGTCTCCCTCTCCTCTGCCTCAGTTTCTCTGACTGCATTATTGAAAATATAGTTTTAGACTGAGGAAAACTAATTCAAAAAATCCAAAACGTCAACAGTCCTGGAGAAATCAAAGAACATGAAACTTCCTGCAGTGAACATGACGTTTAACTGAGATGCAAATGAAAACAGTCTATCAACATACAGAAAACACAGTAAACTTGACTACACCAGATACAATTCAGGAACCATAGAGTGGCATGTTTTTTTTTTCTAATGATCCATGAAAAAATTAGTTAAGGAAGCTGCATGGTACATGAGCCAGGATTATTAAAAATAACTTAAAATACAGCAAAAATGCTTCCTCCTCTTCCAGGCCTCAATGAATGCCTCATTCTCCAACTTCAGCCAGGAAGCTGTGTAATAAGTTGGAGCATCTGCAACCAGCCCTGTCAACATGCCCATAGATATCATGAATGTAATGAGGTGAAATGGGGACAGAATGCAGTTTTTCCATTCTACTGAGTTTTTACATAAAATTAAAAGGTACAGTATTTCTGTCCATACAGACTAAATGAGAATAACTCTGAGATCATTTCATTCCCCCGTGTCATATAAAAAAAATAAAAACCCTCTTGCATGCACTCATAAGAAGACTTTGACCTTACCTGAGTGTGTTTCTTATTGTTACCCAGGTAAACTTTCCTGTGACAGATATAAATGTGGTTAATGAGATTTTAAAACACATTTCTGAGTAGTTCATTTAATTACCTTACACTGGTTTTGAATGTGGCCTTTAAAGGCCACACCTTACAGCTGCCTTCCTTTATAGTCATTTGAGAGCTATCTACCATTTAAAAAAGAGAAAACTTTGCACTAAGTAATAATGAGGAAGTACTTGTCCTTGTGCTTAGTCTAATGAAATTCACAGTGGGATTTAAGACTATAGCACCCCTAGAGATAGTTTTCTACAGGCCCCTATTAAGAAGGAACAGGAAATTTCATTTCATAGGTATCTGTATCCAGTCTTAGTGGTCTTTTCTCTCACTAACATTTAGAAACACTTTTACTCTCAGGCAAAATTTTCAAAATTACTGATCAGGTAGGTCCAACTACTTGCTTACTTAACTTTATTAAATTTTTCTATTTAATTTTGGTTCCAGAGCAGGAGCTAAATTAAAGGCTCTTTTCCACTAGAGCACTTGACAACTCCCAGGCATTATGGGAGACAGCTCTGCTACACATTACCATCCTTTACAAGAACCCTGGTATCCAAACTTATAGAGATTACAGTGGTTCCCCTGGCACCTTGAGATGTCAGAGGAAATAAAAGAGAACTTGTGAGAAAAGATGACAACAGCAGTAAGATATTTCTCCTGTCTTTCTTTTTGTGTAGTTAGGAAGGTTCATGCAGTCTAGGTATATATTACTAAACAAGGGAGGACCAAGGAGCAAGCTGTTGTACTGTATTCATGATGATCCATTCTGCTGGTTATAATAACTGTTGCATTTTGTCCTGTGCTAACTAGCACTCACCGGGAAAGGTTTGGAGAACAGCATCATTTCCAATAGATGGCATGGACAAGACTGAAACAGGTCTTTCTTCTGCTTAAACAGCCCTCTAACTGTATCCGAGTCCCAGGGAGTACTGCAGTGAATCTAAGAATGGCAAGCTTCCTTGTTGATCTGTCTTGTCCTGGAATTCAATAAAAATACATAGCAATCCAGTTTTTATATTAGGATACCTTTGGCTTTAAGGTAGACAAACTGTTATTTGAGCTGTGCTTAACCTTTAAAAATAATTTACTGCAAATGATGAAGTCATTCATGAGGAGTTATTTTTCTCTACCAGAGCATTTGTTATCCTAAATAAAATTAGCGGCCATGCTTTATCATGTCCTTCCTACCACTCTTCACCACATTTTTAATCAGCTGAACTTGAAACACAGAATAATGGACAGTCCACGTGTAAGAGGATAGTGAATCTGTCAGAGAAACTGAGACACTGATTGCATTACTTGCTTTTCTTCTTTTTAAAGCAGATGGGCAGATTGTACCTTTCGTGACTGCAGTTCCCATCAGCGTCAGTGATACTAGGATCCATTTGCAAAAGAATGAAATTAATATACAAACATAAATCACCTGTGTTTGATTATCTGTTGATATTCTGATGACTCCAGCTGAAAATCCCTGCTGGGTTTATTCTTTCCACGTGTGTTTTCTGGATGTCCTGCCCTTAGTTATTGCATAAACATGCATTACTGAAAGATTTATATGGATCATCTTTATACAAATTTAGTGCAAGTGGGATATTTTAAGAAGCTAAGAATCAAGTCTTTTGTAGATTTTTTTTTTTTTTTTTTTGTGGTATGCTTGTATCGATATAAAATTTCTACTGTATTTTTGAGAATTTAAAAATATATATTTCTACTTCATCACTTGCTAGAGCCATCAATGGAACAAACTATTTTCTAGCTAGTCTCATGTTCACACATACAAGGTTATTTTCTTAAGTCTGGTGATTGAAATGACTACATCTATTGCAGAAAATTGTCATACCATAATTTTGAATTGTATTTGATTTAGTTATACATAACTGGATAGCTTTGGATCAAGTAAAGAGGATATTTAAACATTAGACATGTAATCCAGTCTTATCTCTTTATAACGCTTCCTTTCATGTGCAGCTATCATGCAATGGTTTTACTATTCACACACATAGTTAATGAAAAGGCAACTTTCTTCATATTATGTTTGTTCATAGTCTATGCTCGTCTGGCATAAAAAGCCAAAATCAAGGGTCATGCAATTTATGATAATTTAACAAAAGGTCAAAGCTCTTTCATAAAATCATAGAATGGTTTGGGTTGGAAGGGATCTTAAAGGTCATCTAATTCCAACCCCACTGCCACAGATAGGGACATCTTCCACCAGAGCAGGTTGCTCAAAGCCCCATCCAGCCTGGCCTTAAACACTTCCAGACATGGGGCAGTCACAATTTATCTGAAGGAGAGGTAGAGACAAAGCATCAGGGACTGACCACAATCTCCATTCCCTGTTCTCCTGTGCCGCCTGGGGGGAGGAGGTGGAAGAGGGTGGATGGAGGGGAATTGTTTTTGATTTATTTCCTTTGTTTCTTACTTTTCTAGCTTGTTAGCAATAGGTGATAAATTTTACTGTCTCCCTTCTCTGAGTCTGTTTTCCCTGTGACAATAATTGTTGAGTGATTTCCCTGTCAACCCTTGAGCCCCTTGCATGGTATTTTCCATGATTTTGTGAGCAGAGAGGTGAAACTCTCTGCCCTGCAGAAAGGACTAAATCAGTGAGAGCTTATGACCTGCACTTACTGCAAATTCCTCTTCCATGGACAATAATTGCAATCTCCAATCCCCATCATGAATGGGTTTCAATGGGTGCCTCCTGGCTTAGGGTAGACACAACTGAGCCAGTCACTGTAGCACACATATAGCCCTAAATGTCTAAGGGTACAACAGACCTATTATTGCTCAGCCTTGGGTTGCTGAATACCACTCATCCCTCTAAGAAGTTGGATGCTGCCTGCTTGGGAGTCACATGCCAGAGCCTTGTTATCGAACTTAACCAAATTGCTCCACCAACTAAAAATGGCTGTGTACCACCACTCATGTTCCATTTGTGCAATGCAATTAATTCTAACTTAATGTCAAAGAAGAGGTACTGTAAATACTGAAAGATTTTTGTGGTAAAACAGCTTTTTATGGAAATGGCCACCTATTTTGCAATAAATGTTGCAGTTTCTAGTAAATAAGATTTTTCATTACCATAGGGTAAGAGCCTACGTTACTTGGAAGTGTATGTAGATGAATTCTCCACTACCGACAAACATTATAAATTTCCATAACACCTCCCCTTCACCATCTTTTTTTCTGCAGAATGAAATGGAGTTCTTTGGAAGATTTACATACATGTGACAGAGAATGAATGAATATAGCCAGGTAACAGTTATTTTGAACAGCAATAGAGCCATTAGTGCTCTCAGCTGGTATAGAGAGAACTATGTCAAGGCATGGCTTTGCCTTGTCCCTTAGCTCTCACAGCCTAATTAATCCTGTAAGTCATGGTCTGTCTACCCAAGGGTAATAGGTACAGAAGTTTTGACCTTAACACTGAGAGATTTCAGAGAAGGTTCAAAAGGAAGCCTATCATTTCAAATGGTTTGTCATCTTCTGAAAAACAATGTGTTTTATCAGAAAATTGCCAGCTATCTCAAGAGGTTTTGATAGACTTCCTGCTTACAGGAAGGACTGGTAGGACAGGAAGGTCCTCCATTAGGAGGACTAAGAAGGCAGCAACCTCCCAGGCTTGACTACACTGCAGCAATGGAGCAATCACAAAGTTCATCCTCTGACAAAGGTCATCCCCTCACCCAGGCAGTGCAAAGTGCAAATCTGGCAGAGCAGTGCCCAGCCATGCCTTGCAGGCTGTGCCCAGTTCTTGGGCTGCCCATGGTCAATAGGCAAAATTCCCTCTGCTCCTGGATGCTTTTTCAGATTGTCCCTGTAGAGAAAGGAATAGCCAGTCTTCTTACTGATGGATAAATTGAAAACTTCTCCATATCAAGAAAATAATTTCAACCTGCTGAGTTCTTTCGAGATGAAAACAATTCCATATGATGATATGCATGGTCTCCCCAGTGCTATGAGTCTAAGCTCCAGCATGCCTCTACACCAGAAGGTGCAATTTGACTTGGTTATGTTTAATTAAGCAGGGTATATGAAATGTGTCAGGTTTACAACCCCTTTTCCAAACAAGATCATCATCACTGCAGGACTTACTTGCATGACAAAAATACTAGTATGTATCTTTCTTGGTAGATTAGACATCTTTGTGAAGATGTTCAAGCTGGAACTTATTTTCATAACAGTTCCCTTTCATCAGGAAATACAATCAGTATTTTTTCCCCCCTCTCTCTCGCTTGAACAATAAAATTAATAAATCTCTGCATTGTAAGCAATATGCTTCTGTTCAGTGTATCAGTGCATCTATTTCCCTGAGAGTTTGAGGGCTCTGTATGTATTTTTTCTCTCACTATTTTCAGACCAGCTGCAGATTGGTTTCCTGAGAAGTATTCTAACACTGCCATGACCCACAATGAGAAGAGAATGAAAAATACAGCAAAAGCAGATTTACCTCTACATAAGCCTTAGAAATAGTTATATTCCTAATAACACCATATACCCTACTTTGGTCTATGACAAGTCAATATGGCAGAAGTCTTAAGAAACCAACATCTTTATCCACAAGTAAAATGGAAACCACCTGTTACAGTCTAAACTCTGGCTGAATAAACATATAGTGCTGGGAGTATATTTCCAAATACATCACATTTCTTTGGAAACATGGAAGTTAGGTTTGTTGACTTGGAATATCATTATAACTCAGCTGGACAGCTAACCCTCAGATCTTCCAGACCTCTAGCTCACAGACAACCAGAGCTTCTCAGTCCCCAAATGCTGGGGCTCTGCAACTTTCCCTGCCAAAAGAGTCAAACTGAAATTATGTTGTCATCTATAGCAAAAACTGAATTTTGCTTTCTTATCAAAAACTTCATTGAAGACCATTCTCACAGTGAGAATCAAGCCTTTATCTTAAGCTATATGCTCTGATGTTATGGTATTGGCAAACAAGAGTTTATTCTGGGTTTAGGACTGGAAAAGGAAAAACATCTGAGCTTCTGACAAAAATAACTTACAAGGCAATCAGTCAGCTCCAAGATCCCCCTCCTTTCACCCCCCCCTACTCTTCCTCATGCTCCTTCCCCCAAATCTCTCCAAAACAGGCTTCTATGGCAGGACCAGGGACTAAGGCAAACCTTACTGATGTACTCCAGAATTTCTTACCTGGGCAGGTAATAACAAAAATAAGATCATAAAAGCCATTGTCAGGAAAAAAAAGCCTTGAAAATTTTATTATAATTTTGTGCAAAGAAATATGGCTCCTCCACTACCAATATATCTTTAACCTTGTAATCTTTCTCTGTCTCACATCACAAGTTAAAGTAGTATTATTGTTGACATGGTATATTTCTTATTTTTGCTTTTAGAGTCAATGAGGAGCAGGAAAGATGCAAAAAAAATCTTGCTCCAAATAGAGCATCACAACTATTAAAAGATCCAGAGAGAACCTTCACTAGCATCTAGATAGAGACAGAACCATATACTGCCTGCTGGATTTCTCCTAATATTTGATTCTATTTGATACTATTGAGTCCTTCATATTTAAATCACCTGATTCCCTGCCAAAAATCTAAGTCTGATTATGTTTATTCCATGCAAAGCCACTGAGAGAGTGAACAAGAAGTGAACAGCAAAAACAGAGATCTGTAAGTTATGGAGATTCAAGAGCACCATTAAAAAAACAGGGGAAGCAGGGTTTCTCCTTCCTTAGTATCTGTACTGGGACTCTTTCCTGTGTGCATGTATGATCTAGCACCACAGAAGTATAAGGGTCTGTTTTTAAAATGTGAATTTCTACACTTCAACACAAACTTTTACAAAATTGTGAGGATGGAGACCATGCTGCTGAGAAATGCAGATGGTACCAGACTTGTTTAAGTAGAATGATAGTACACAGTAACACTGTGAGCTAGTTCTGCAGCTATGACAGCCTGAGCTAGTGCAACCTGTCACCCAAGTACAGGGCAAAAAAACATTTAAACATTGTGCTTAGAACTTAGCTGGGCATCTAACCTCCAGTTCTGCTAGACCTCCCAGACACCCAGAGCTGCTCAATCCCCAGGATTAATGCAAAACCCATACCAAAATGGCATTGCATCTGAGCAACGTGTCTGTCAATCAGCTGGGCAGATCATCAAGCTGAGAAGAAAAGGAAAAATCCCATGTACAACCTATGGTCCAACTCTTCCTGGACTGTTTACAGTCAGCTTAACATCAGGAACACATCTATTGCTCTTTCCTTTCCTTTCCTTTCCTTTCCTTTCCTTTCCTTTCCT
>NC_048926.1:14080830-14117437 GCF_011077185.1 Oxyura jamaicensis | reverse complement strand
TTCCTTTCCTTTCCTTTCCTTTCCTTTCCTTTCCTTTCCTTTATTGCTGAAAACAAGGAATTCTAGTTGTTACATAAAGAACTGTCTTTTCCATCATCAAAGAATAGTCTCTGTATATACTGTTACACAAGCACACTTATGCAAAAACTGAGACAGAAACTACATTACGTCATACATCTTTGTTTAGTTGCTGGTTTATCAGCATAAGGGTAATCAAAAGATAGAGAAACAATTTGTAATATTTTGAAAAGCGTACACCATGCTAGTGAGAAGGATAGTTTCTTATCAATAGGTTTGCCACAATACAGGCTGAAGTTAACTCTGAAGACAAAACAAACTCCAAACCGAATAGCATGACTAGTTAGTAAAGTGCATTATTAAAATATCAGAACTGGAATAGCATAAAAAACTCCATGAGAATATTGCTTGGGAAGTCATAGCAGTTCCTACCAGAGTACTCTTCTGTTTTAAAAAGCATTACACTAGGACAGCAGTCAAACACAGTTTTGTAGAAAATTAGAATGAGCTAAAATTAGAATATTAGTTGTTTGCATTTGAGGGTATGTGTAAGCAGACAAATGTAGGTGGAAGCAAGTTTGTTTTCCTGTGCTCTAACTCATAATGCTGTGGTCCAGATCTGGTCTGTCCAACCAGATGTGGTCCAAATTCTGTACAACTATGTTGGCATCAACATCTCCCAAAATTAATGTAGCCTAATCCTTTGCATACTGCTTATAAGAAAGTTGCTTAAAATGCCAAAGATACTTCCTGAGGTAGACTTTCACTTGTCTACATGGGGAGCATTTACTTGCAAGTATTTCTGCTGTTTGGGATATATACCTTGGATAGTTTTTGTGTCTTTGACTTAGATAAATTACAGACACCTTTTACATTTTCATCCTAGAAGTTCTCAGTTTAATCAGCAAAAAGTTAGACCCTTTTGAAATCAAGAACTTTTGCTACAGGTCTATTTTTGTTTACTTTCCCATGAATAAACACGTAAGCCAGGAGGTTTGTCACTGGCTTGCTGTTCTAGCCTTTCACTATTCTTCTGAAGCAATTTAAATGCATCTCTTTAATGATGAGATTATCAGAGCCTCATGACTTTAAATATGCTTGTTTTTGAATAGATGCTATATTTTCTAGTGGCAGGCTTTTTCTCTCCAAGACCTACCCCCATCACATAAATCTTTTTTTTCTGTTTTTGCTGATCACTACTACTCAGGGCTGATTTTCCAGCTATAATTCTGGTGGTTCCACTAAGCTATTATGTCTTTGTCTTTGGTATCTTTTAAGATTTAATTAATTACATTTCAGTTAATTCAAATTCCTTCCTTTTTTTCCCTTCATCTCCCTGCAATACTAAACATTTTAGTTCGTAAAGACTACCCCCAATCTTCTATTCTGAATTGGTATGCATATTTTTTCTTTAAATGCAGCACCTTCCATAACACTTGATATTAACATAGCACTTCCCTTTCCTTACTGTGTATTCTGCTGACCCTCAATATTCTGTCTCATGCCAAATACTCCTTTACTCATTTTTCCACATCCAGTTCTTAATGCCATTGCTGAAGGCTGTAGAAGCAATTTAATTCCTTCTGCTGCTTCTTTTAAAACTCTCATTTTCTGTTTTTCAGACTTAGTCCAGAATGACTTGTTTCTGGACAACATTTTTCACTGATACCTTAATATTTTATCATGTGCCAGAAGTTCTGCCTGGGGGAATTCTGGTGAACTGGAATATAATAATAATATCAATTTAAAAAATTCTATGGAAATGCTTATACCACACTTATACTACAATATCCATCAGAAGTAAAATAAGTGTTTCAACCACATGGTTAGACTTTAACATCAGCATCTCTACATTAATATAATGGGAACTATTTGCTTTTTTTCTTTCTGCTATCTCAGACTATGTGCAGAGCTGAGCATTTATTAATTTTTTTTCCTCATGTTCTGATTATCCTCACAATACAGATGAAAGGTGATTTCCCAGCCATTCCACACTCTTAGTAAAATCCTCTGTAAAACGGATGTCATAGACCCTCTCTGTGGACCAACTAAATCATCCTCTGTAAGAACATGATTCACTTTATCTTCTGTTTCCTCAGCACATAAATATTCTGGTCCCCATACCAAGTGCACAAATCAGGCAGAGCTCACTCGGGTTCTTGCGTAAAAGGAACTGCTTGTGAGTGGACAACTGGTGCATGACTGCAGAGAGAGAAATCACAGCTGGGAGCATGGGGCTGTGGAGAAGGGGATTCACCATGGCATGGCCAGGGCAATGACAAACCTCTCCACCAGGACTGTTATTCCTGAATATTACAACAAGTATTCAGGGCTTTGTCACCAAGGAGAAGTTTGAGCAATATTTAAGCAAATCTATTTTGAACTGAAAATTGGACACATTCCCAGCCCTTCTTTGTAACCCAGAGGTTATAAAGATATGTCACAGGTACACTTACCGACCCCAGGTGTACCAGATACAGATTATATAGAGCATAAAATGTTTTAACCTTGCAGTTATACAGCTGGCTTTCAAATGTATTTCTGTTTAAACATTTGCCATTTAGCGCAATCTAATTCCTGTACCTAGGGACAGTGAATGTGCACCCTAGATTATTAGCAGTAAAATCCAGATTGCAGCTGAAGGGCTATTAGGTGTTTCAGGATCATACCACCCTCTACTTTTTGCCAAAATGAAGATATCGCAGTGGGGAAATCCATATGCTGTTTTCAGAACATACCTCTTTGTCTGAGCAGGACTCTGGAAATATTTGATCATCACAATACAGTTTCTGAAAATGAACAGTGGTGTAATATTTTTTCCCCATGTGTTTGAACCTATGAAATCAAATATCCAGCATTTGTGTAACACTGAGCAAGACAACAAGACACTAAAAAAAAAAAAAAAAATCACTTTTATAGTTATGAGTTTATGTCCTGACAGAAATTCAAATAAGACTTTCATAGAAAATCTTTCCTCTTTGTAAGCACACTTGGTTTAATTGAATTCACTGACATTAATTAAGTCCTCTTTCTTAGAGGGATCGAATTGATACATGCATAATACCATCCTCATGAAAAGTAAATGTAGTCACACCTGTAGTTCAGTTGTTGTTGTTGTTGTAGTTGTAGTTTTTCACTTGACATGTCACCCCAAATCAAGCCAACAGAAAATATTTAAGCCTTTTTGCTTTTCCCCCACAACAAATTGTCTTCATACAATAAGGTATCAATACAGAGAGGCCATGATAAATTTTAGTCTGGGCAAAGCCTCATGAAGTTAAGAGGTGTGCAGGTCTGCCCCTAACTCTGTGCACCTTTGCAGACTGGGAAGTAACATACTGAGTAGAAGCCTTGCTCACAATGACCTGGGGACTAGGCAAAGCCCTAAGAAAACTCTTTTTTATGAAAAAGGAAATAAAATATTTGATGTCTGTGTCACCTCCATGAAGTCCACATACTTTTGTGCAAATGCCAGAAAGTCTTTACACAAAGGTTTTTTCCACAGTTGCCGTAACAGTGGTTACACAGAATTTCTACATTTTTAGGTTCCTTCTGTTTCGGGTTAATGTAGTTTTACTATCATTCTCTGTAAGAGAAAGACTGAAAACAGCATTTTTTCCTTCTTTTATTGTGACAAATGAGTGTTACTCTGGCAGAGTGTCAGCTTTGCTACGGCTGCCAAACTTTCTTCAGTGGAATATATCAGTGATTCTACTTATTTCTCTGATTTATCCTTATCTTCGATACGCATTGCAATGTTCTAACCTCATATAATTAAACAATGACAAAGTTTAGCATGTTTCATTTTAGACAAGTACCTCTGATTCAATGAAAAATCTTTCTCTTAGCCAAATATCCAGCCTAGCAAAATTGATAACATCTTCATACATGACATGTATTTGCTATTGCTTTGAAATATTTCTATCAGGATAGAAAAAAAAGGAAAACTTTTTTACTGTAAGCCAAACCCACAGGTCCTTTCTTAATTGTTTTTTGTCAATGAGTGTGACTTGGTGAATCAATGTCAATGAGTGTGAATTGGTGAAAAATCTCAGAAATTTAAAAAACTATGTTTAAATAAAGTGTAAGTTGTTATGTAAATTCTTAATGGTTTGCACTGTATTTTATCTCTGCATTTATTTTATCTGTGCATGACATGCATGCAAGAATGTGACAAAAGCTGAGATTCATGTGGTAAGTTATTTGCTTACTTATTATTTTCTTATTACTGTTGAAACTTAAAAATAAAGATGGTGCAAAGAATCCAAATTTTACTGTTGCAAATCTGAAAATAATAAAATATAAATAATACAGTGTAACTTAGTTCTCATTCGTCTAATTGCTTCTATCTTAATTTATGCATGCATGTTTCCTTTTTTTTTATTGTCCTAGTTCAGTGTCTACTGAATTACTTGGTTCAAAGGAAAGGCTATGTGTGTGTATGTGTATGCTGAAAATGCTGTTTTTTGAATCTTTCTTTAAACAAAAGGTAGTGTGGAGATTGAAATATAATCAGCCCTTCCTAAGCCTTTGAGACAGTGTTTAAGAGAGAGTTTTATGATGTTAAGAGTGAGTTTAATATCTTATATTTCCATTTCTTCTTTCTATTTGAGATGAATACAAGCATGTGTTGCTGTATATCCAAGCTATCAATAAACAACAAGAAATGTTATTAGAGTTACAAGCCTAAGAACAATACAGCAAAAACCTAACCGTCCTTTAAATGCATACACAGGGCTCATTTAATTTCCAGAGCACTTCAGAGATATTGCCTGTGCTACATAAAAATGTTTTTTCATTACATCAGTCACAAGCTGCAGTTCAAGAGTTGCACTAGGATACTTTGAATGATGGAGCAGGTATGCTGAGTCTAAAAACTACCTTGCATTTATTTCCCAATAAAACACTTTAAAAGTTTTTCCACTTCATATATCTGAATTTGGCCATTGCTCTTATAATTATTGACTTAATACTTGTGGGATTGGGTATGTTAACTGAGGTGCAAGTACCATACACAGGCTTTTTTCTAGGTTTAGAGGAAATTTGTTGACATGACACACTTCCCCACCTTGGATATATCTTGAAATAATACCCACAAATAACATTTTAGTAGACTTCAGGTCCACATAGTTACCTAGGGGAGGCCCCCTCTACTACCATACCTGTAGCTACTGGTGCATACACTGAAGTCAAAGATGCTCAGTAATATAGCCCTTGGCTTGCCAAAAATCTTCTGTTCAGTGGTAGCACATTTGACACATCCATGTAAGCTACTACATTTACCCAGTTTCCAGCATCACAGCACAAAGGGTTGTAGCAACCCCCGTGGCCTGACTGGAATTTGAAAATATAGACAACAGACTTAAACAAAACCATGGGATGGGGAAAAAGGACTCCAGTAGTTTGCACAGTTGGATTCTGAATCGTGTACCACACCAGCAAGCTGCTAGCTTCAGCTGAAATTTCCTTCTCACACTGTAGAAACAATTTTGCTGTTCGCAGGGCTCCAGAGGGGTACCACAAAACTCAGTCAAAGGCTGAGTGGTGGAAAGGCAGCAGTCCGACACAGAGCTCTTTGGACACACAGTTTCACTGCAATTACCAGAGAGCACTTACATTCAATATTCCCACTTTGGTGTCAATCCTGAGTATGGAGATAAGCCCATAGGAAAAAGCAGCTGAAAATTACAGGCTATCCAGGCTAAGCTGAATATGGCAGCTAGTGGATGAATTCTGCTCTCTTATAATGTCAGTGAAATCTTATTCTCCTCTGCAAATGGTCCTCTTTGCTGAGTTAGTCTGGATTTTATAACAGCTATGCAAGTGTGAAGCTTAAGCTTCTACGTCTTTTCCTGAAATACAGTTTATAGCTGGGAGAAGCTGTATAAACTTTGTTTACTTTGCCACTCCTACAGAAATGCATTTGTTCTGCAACTGCTTCTTTTCTGTCCACTGGAGAGTGAAAAGAATATCCAGAATCTGTGCTATAGGGACATTTACTCAGTGGAAAACTCAAGAAAAGTGAGGGAAAAACTTTCTGGTGCTTTTGAGCACCAGAAAGCAAGGCTGGAAGCAACAGAGTACCAAGAGAGGCATCTGGGACAAGCAACAGCTCCTAACTCCCAAAATCAGTGGAAGTTTCAGACTACTGTTTTGCAAAAGGATAAGTATCACAGATAGTATTATCACCTCAATTCTTCAGCCATGAAAGAAAACCTATCTAGCAGCCCCTAAGAAGACTGCCTGCATTGGTAGTCTGCACATTGCCATCTTTCTGCAGTACACTGACATCTTCCAGAACCAAAAACTTCATAACACTTACAGAAAAGTAAACTAAACATTTTGGTGTTGTTTAAACTTGCTTCTTTAGGTAAAGTAGTTAAGATTGCAGTTTTTTTTTTTTTCTTTCTTTTTTTTTTTTTTATATTAGTTCATTAAAATATGATTTGTAGCAGGGACTTTCAGAAAAGCTTTTTCTGAAAGTCAGATATCTTTATGTGGATTTCAGGTGCATGCAATGACTCAGTTTTGTAGCCTTCTGAAAACAAGACCAAAAAAAAAAAAAAAAAAAAAAAAAATCCCCAGAAACCCCACTGTCTAGTTTTTTTGAATAAATCAGCCACAGCCTAGGAAAACCACAGACTCATCATGCTCATATTAAAATAATAATAATAATAATAATAATAAAAATCATTAGCCCTAAGCAAGTTTAATTAAAAATACAGAAGAGTTTACAATGCACAAGAAATAGGTCAGGAAGAAATAATATAAACCAAAATTACTTCTTGAAAACAGTCCAGGAAAAGCAAGGCAAGTCTGAACCCAATCATTAATGATATCAGGGAGAAGATGGGACTGTGAAGGGTAACAGAGTCATGGGAAAAACAAGGACATCTATTATCCAAACATTCCTCTTGGTTATTTTGTGAGGAACATTACTTTTCCACATGCAGATTGTGGTACAAATAAAATGTTAGACTCTAGTCTTGACTTTTTTGCCTGCACTGCTATTTAGCCAGTAACTCTCTGAGTAATACAAATTCTCCATGCACTCTTTAAAAAGTCTACCTTTTGGGCATTTGGAGCAGAAGTTCCAATGTAGCACTTTCTTTACACTGTTTAATGCTCTCTCTGTACAACAGAGAGGTATGAGTTGAACTGACTCACTGGGGTCAGTATCTAGAATACTATAGTTTTTATTCTTTTGGATAGTACCTAGAGAGTTACTCTATAATCAAGATTCAAAAAACATGTGGGTTCGTCTTCTCCAGTTACTCTCTGTCTTTTGATGATATCTCAGGAAGTTCAGCTACACCAGAGCAAATTTCAGTAAGGATCAACTCTTGCTTGTCTCAGACCTCAGACATTAGCTTTGTCAAATCTTCCCATCTCATATGACAAAACATCATTCCTACAATCAAACATCTTTCTGAAATGATGATTCTTGAGCACAATAACGTTCAAACAAAGAAACAAACAAACAAAATGTGTGTGTGTAGGGGGGGACTTTAGGGCTAATAAAATAATATCATCCTCATGCTCTGTAGAGGGAAATTGTTAGAAAAAATCATCAAATAACTTCAGAAAAATAAACTGCTTGACCTTTGAGAAAAGTCTTTCAATCACACGGGGCATATTGATAAGTGTTATTGCCAAGTTTTTCAACTCATCTGCCAATTATTTCTGTTTCTCTTGGGTTCTGAGGTACTTATAGTTTTCCTCTCAAGTAATATAGTAAATAAATCTTTTCCTTCTGCAGCTAAAATTCCTTATCTTAGGGGTGCTAAAAACTAATCTGTTCCTCAATGTGTGCGTGAGTTCTGCTTTTGGCTTCCTGATGTTTCCATGCCTTCTGGGTACTGTGAGATATTTTCTGCTAATTCTAGCTCTTTCCCTGTCAGTTTGGCTATGCCTTTATGCTACTGTTAATTAATGACATAGCTGCCAAATTTTGAATAGATCTCTTGATTTCTACCTACTCTTTGGACATTTCCCATACTGTCCCATTTACCTTCCTGAGCTGCTTAAGCAAGATATGATCATCATTTACAAAACAGCCTCACTCATTTGTGTGTACAGATTCAGAGCTCTGCTGCATGTCTGGCTCTGTCAGCCTGAATCTAAAGCCAGAACAGACGCTGGAAATAAGCCTTTCTGGCTATCACAGACCTGCCAAAACAGGCACAGCTTTTCTGTGGCACTTGAGAAGCATAAGCAGAAAACTGTAGGAGTTTATTCATTTTAAGTAAAGCATCTCCTCCTTTAAATAAAAAATTGGTGATGTTGCAATCCAAAGCTGGTACAGCATTCAAGAAAGACAAATTGCAGGCAGATGTCTGCGGTACAGATAGAGCAAGACTAATTAATAAAGACCAAATGATCCAGCTTACTTCCAGAATAACGAAGACAAAAAAAAGAGCATACAGTGAGCAGATTGAGGAAGACATGATGTGACTGGACTGAAGCACAGCTGTTAGCTCCTTGGACAGAGGAGAGTTTTCTCACATAGTCTGGAATCATAGAATCATAGAATATCCCGAGTTGGAAGGGGCCCATAAGGATCATCAAGTCCAACTCCTCGCACCGCACAGGTCTACCCAAAAGTTAAGACCACGTGACTAAGTGCACAGTTCAATCTCTTCTTAAATTCAGACAGGCTTGGTGCAGTGACTACTCCACTGGGGAGCCTGTTTCAGTGCGCAACCACCCTCTCAGTGAAGAACCTCCTCCTGATGTCTAGTCTTCGTCCTCCCTTCCCCTGCCTCAGCTTAACTCCATTCCTGCTGGTCCTATCACTGGTGATTACGGAGAATAGGTCACCCGCCTCTCCACTCCCCCTCGCGAGGAAGTTGTAGACCATGATGATGTCCCCCCTCAGCCTCCTCTTTTCCAGGCTGAACAGGCCCAGTGACCTCAGCTGCTCCTCACATGTTTTCCTCTCCAGGCCCTTCACCATCTTTGTTGCCCTCTTCTGGACACTCTCCAACAGTTGAATGTCCTTTTTGTACTGTGGTGCCCAGAAGTGCACACAGACTCGAGGTGAGGCCACACCAGTGCAAGAGTAGAGCGGGAGTGGTGGACCTAGAGGTTCCTGACTCTTCCCACTGCCTTGGGTAAAAGAGAAATAACACTAGTGATATTTTTCTTTCTTGTGTATTTTGTAATTATAGTTGTCAGAAAATACACTCATTTATAGCAGCAGGATGGACAGTTTTATGAAATCCAAGCAACAATTTAGGCTCATAACAAGTCATACAGTGCTAACCCAATACTCCCAAGAAAACAAGTCTGTCTGTCTGTCTCAGGGGACATTCATGAGGGAAACTGGTACCACCCTGTACTCTAGCATCTATTCTGATGGCTGGAGTCTATGCATGAAAGTGACGGTTATTTTTGTTCCTCTGTGGTATTCTCACAGGGTAGGATGTTCCTATCATGGTCTGCCATGCTGCAGATCCCATAGACACATCAGGAAGAAGTCTTACCCTACCACGTATCTCCAGGATACATGAAAGAGCAGAAAACCCTCCCCTGCCAGTACCCTATAACCTAACTTTTGTGGAGATTATGGGATATCCAGACATTCTCCAAAAAAACACAAAAACATAGAATCATAGAATATCCCAACTTGGAAGGGACCCGTAAGGATAATTGAGTCCTACTCCTAACCAAACCAAACCAAATCAAGGCAAACCAAACCAAAAACAATGAACCAACCAACTACCACTACCACCAAAACCAACCAAACAAAACAACAACAACAACAAAAAGCAATAACCAGGGACCGTGACTCCTTTCATTCATCACCATTGCTGTTATTTGCTGATATTCAGATGCAACATCTTGTATTACAGTTTGTGCCCATTGACTCTTGTCCTGGCACCAGGCATTGCTGGAAAGAGCATGGCTTTGTCCTCTTTGCACCCTCTCTTCAAGTATTTATAGACATGGATAAATCTCACCCTGAGTGCCAGATCTGCATTTAGGTAGTTGTCTTTTCTACCAAAATCTCATCAGATAATGAGAACAGTCTTCCCTAACGGCAGATAGGTCTTTCCATCATTTATTTGTCTCATATCTTCACTCACAGGAATTTTGATGTAGTACATATACCTACTTTTTTTTTTTTTTTTTTTTTTCTTATGCTGCCTCCTGAAACAACTCTGGCCCACAGCAACTTCTCCCCAAGGTTACAAGTGGCTGCCCAGCTGAGGTATGACTCTACAGGTCCTCATTCTCCAAAGTTGCTTTCTCCCTCTTTCAGCCCCTGGAAAGAGCAGCAGCAAGGGAAACCATGAAAGAAATATCTGGAATAGCAAAAAAAAAAAAAAAAATAGTTGATGCATTCCCTAAAGTTAACAAGTGATGAGCCTTGTTAGGGGCCAGGGAGAGGATTCTGGAGTTGTCCACCTAAATAGCTAAAATTCCAGAACCGTATGGATAGCCACATACCCTGGATACATTTAGAAAAAGGACATGCCAAGTATTAAGCACTTAAGCTTCAGGAACTGCATGTGTGGCACAAGCATTGGGGTATCAATATAGACAGCTTTCAAAGGCTCAAATACAGCAGCCTCCCTTCTGAGTGTGAGTGGTATTTACATCCTTAAGAGGGCAGGATAATTAAGACAAATCTCTACAAAACATTAGGGTATCTGAATTGCAGCTAGAAATTTTTATCATTGTCTAAATGTGTCACACATCCAGGACCGGTTTCCATCCTTTCAAGACTTCCACAGTCTGCCTGTCAATGGTGATGGTTGCAGGATTTGCTGACACCAATGCAATGCAAATCTTGAAATTTACAGAGGAGAGGATTTTAATTATAAGGGGCTTGGGACACAACAAAACTTCTTCCATTCCGCCTTTGAATTATCATGTTGATTACAATCACTCTTTCCTATTAAGTATGCTTAGTTTGAGTATAAACCAGCTTTTTTATTCCTTTGCAAATGGTGATGGCTCACTTTTCTAAGCAGGTTTAAGTGTTTTGATCTATTTCTTTGTTTTTCTTATGCTCTTCCCAGAACACACACTGCTTCCAGGAGTGCTGTCAGATTGATGAAAGAAGTGATAAAGTGTTACTGCCAGTCACAGTAAGCCTCTAACTGTCTAAAACATAAGGTTTCTGGCAAAATGAACGTTGTCAGTGTTTTGAAGATCCTTCTTGCTTCCAAATGGGTATTTGTATTTGATACTGAGTAGAACAGAAATAAAATAACAAATAGCATACTTCTTGTTCAGTATCATTTGCTTTCATCACTTTCATGTATGTTTTTTATAGTTAATAATAAATACCAGAAATCAAAACATTTTCTAGAGTTAGCTTAGGAAAAATATGTTCCTAAAGCATTCTCTCCGTTAGTTATATAAAACTTTTGCTAAGGAAACTATGTATATTGGAAACATATCCCAAGGAACAGAAAAGTAGATTTGTTAAATATTCTTAAATTATCCTCAAAATATTTCAGTTTAGGAGGGATTATTTATATTATTGATTAAATTATCTTTTTCACATATTCCTTTAGACCCTAATTCTCTAGGTTACACCACACTAATCAATATATGTAGATACATCCACTGACTTCAGTATGGTTTCCCTTGAGATAAAAGGTTCACCGTCACTGTGCATATGGGAAATTATTTTTATTTATTATTATTGGTAGTAGTAGTAATTGTCAACTCAATTTATAGTTCTTGGATTTTTGTGTTTAATATATTCAAGAGTCCCCAAATTTATGTTCAAGCAGCAAAAAATTATTAATTTACACTAACAATTATTCATTATTAAAGTGCTTTTTTTTAAAAAAAAAAAATGTTTTTGTTTTTTGTTTTAAGATAAAGTTCAGAACCTTCTGAGCATTTTGATTGGATTTCTTTTCCAATTCCATTGCTTTTATGACATTTTATTTCACTGTTTATTGATAGCTTTCCTTGTCTAATGCTAAAACTCAGAGCACTACAAAAATTAGTGTGTTGTTAATGTCAAATACAGAGGGAATATACATGACACTTGAGATTCCTGTTAACACTTTTCTGAAACAAATTCTTCCACCTGACTATAGCTTTTCACTAGGAGGTCACATTCAGCTGAATAGCCACTACAATGCACAAATTATTTTTATGTGTCTCAGGTTTCCAAATTAACTCTTCATCTTTGTAACATCTACTTAATTGTGCAATTCGAGCCTAGGATATATCAGATAGCAAACCATCTGTTTTCAAACTAGATTACAGTTAACTCATATAAAACACTCACTGGTATAAATCATAGAATTGTAGAATGGTTTGGATTGGAAAGGACCTCAGAGATCATTTAATCCTCCGCTGTGTGTCCCCCTCCCCTCCTCCCCCACCATAGGCAGTGACACTTTCCACTAGATAAGGTTGCTGCCAATCCAGCCTGGCCTTGAACATTTCCAAGGATGGGGCATCCACAGCTTCTCTGGGCAATCTGTTCCAGTGCCTCACCACCCTCTTAGTAAAGATTTTCCTCCTAATATCTAATTTAAAACCACCCTCTTTTAGTTTAAAACCAATACTCCTTGTCCTATTACTCCACTCCCTGACAGAGTCCTTCTCCTGCTTTCCTGTAGGCCCCCTTTAGGTACTGGAAAGCTGCAATGAGGTCTCCCCAGAGCCTTCTCTTCTCCAGGCTGAACAACACCAACTCCCTCAGCCTGTCCTCACAGGAGAGGTGCTCAAGCCCTCTGACCATCTTTGTGGCCCTCCTCTGGACTCATTATAATACTTCCATGTCCTTGTGCTGGGGATCCCAGATCTGAACAGAGGACTCTGGGTGGGGTCTCATGAGAGCAGAGAGAAGAATCAACTCCCTTGACCTGCTGACCATACTTCTTTTGATGCAGCCCGGGACATGGTTGGCTTTATGGTTGCAAGTGCATATTGCCAGCTCAAGTTTAGTTTCTCATCAACAAACACAGCCAGATCCTTCTCCTCAGGGCTGCTTTCAATCCATTTTACACTCAGCCTGTTTTCATGCTTGGGACCTTGCACTTGGCCTTGTTGAACTTCATGAGAGGTTTGCATGGGCCCATCTCTCAAGTGTGTCAAAGTCCCTACGGATGGCATCCCTTCCATCCAGGATGTCAGCCGCATCACACAGCGTGTTGTCACCAGCAAAATTCCTGAGGGTGCACTTGATCCCACTAACAAACAAGTTAAACACTGCTGGCCTTAATATTAACCCCTGAGGAACGCCACTTGTTACTGATCTCCACTTGGACATTAAGATATTGACCACAATGGTTCTTTGAGTGTGACCAACAAGCCAATTCCTTACCCACTGAGTAGTCCTTCTGTCAAATCCATGTTGACAGTGACAAACACTTTGCGGAAGTCCAGGTGGATGACATCAGTTTCTCTCCCCTTACCCATCAATGTTGTATCCTCATCATAGAAGGCCACCAGATTTGTCAGGCATGATCTGTTCTCAGTGAAGCCATGTTGGCTGTCACCATTCATCTCATTTTGCATCTGCCTTAGCAGAGTTTCCAGGAGGATCTGCTCCATGATTTTGTGAGGCACAGAGGTGAGATTGCCTGGCTTGTATTTTCTCGTGTCTTCCTTTTATTTTATTTTTTTCCTTTTTAAAAATGGGGGTTATGATTCTCCTCTTCCCAACAAAGAGAACTTCAATGGAATGCCATGACCTCTCAAATATTATGGATAGCAGCTTAGCAGGTGCATCCATCATTTCTCTCAGGACCCCCAGACGCATCTCATCAGGTCCCATAGACTTGTGAACCTTCAAGTTCCCTCACTGGTCCTGAAATTTATCTTCTCCTACAATGGGAAGTTCTTCATTATTCTAGTCCCTGCCTTTGCAATCTGGGACTTGGGATATGAGACTAATGTTCTTGCTGGTGAAGACTGATGCAAAAAAAAAAGTCACCGAGAACCACAGCCTACTCTATATCGCAGGTAACCAGGTATCCTGTCTCCTTCCATAGAGGGCCTATAGTTTCCTTAGCCTTCCTTTTATTATAAATGTACCTATAGAAGCCTTTCTTGTTGCACTTGACATCCCTGGTTAAATGTAATTGTAACAGAGCTTTAGCTTTACTAACCTGATCCCTATCTGCTTGGATGATTTCTCTGTATTCCTCCCAGGTTTCCTGTCTTTGCTTCAAACCCCTGTAGGCTTCCTTTTTGTGTCCAAGTTTGTCCAACTATTCCTTGTTAATCCATGCAGCTCTCTTGACATTTTTGCCTGACTTCCTCTTTGCTGGAATACATTGCTCCTAAGTTTGGAGGAGGTCATCCTTGAATATTAAAGAGCTTTCTTAGACTCTTCTTCCCTCCAGGGCTTTGTCCCATGGCACTGTAGGTGATGACTTTGTGACCATGGCAGGTCTGTGAAGAGGACAAAGTCTGCTCTCCTGAAGTCCAGGGTACTGAGCTTGCTGTGTTACCTCCTCACTGCTCTCAGGATCCTAAAGGCTCAAGGCTGTCCTTGAGTTTCACATTCCCCTTCAGCCCCTCCTTGTTGGTGAGAACATGGTCCAGCACAACACCTCTTGTCTGCTCCTGTATCACTTGTAGAAGGAAATTATCAATGCATTTCAGGAACCTGTGCCCTGCTATCCCTCCAAATATCAGTATGGTTGAAGTGCCTCAGGATTTCTTAACATGAGGCTGCTTCTATCTGTTTGTAGAGGGCCTCATCCACTTCGTCTTCGTGATCAGGTGGCCTGGAACAGACCCCCACTATCATGTCCCCTGTCACTGCACTCCCTTTAATCCTGACCAATAAGCTCTCCATTGGCTCCTCATCTATCCCCAGGCAGAGCTCCGTGCACTCCAGTTGCTCATACAGAGGGTGACACCCCCTCCTCATCTCATGTTTTACTCTAGTTCAGTATTCCAGATCATAAAAATGTTAATAACTTCTCCCTGGATAAGTGTACTGTGTAGGTTCCTTTCACGTACCCATTATCCCACTGATTTCCAGCAACTCATGCACAACTAAGAGGCAGTATCAAACATTAAGCTCATCCTGAACATCAGAACAGTCATTAGCAAATTATGGTGGAACATGGAAAAGAGCAAGTTACCTTAAATAGATGGAAAAAAAATGTAATGTCACCTCAGAACTAATTTTAGATTAATAAGTGCAGTTTTTTTTTTTAATTTAATAATTATTTTTTTTTATTCAAGCTAGCAGTACTTACCAAATAGTTTAAGCAAAAAAAAAATACCATAGGAATAAGTAATTAATACATTGTTTCCTGTTTTTATTTTATAGATTACAAATCTTTATATTCCATCAAGCACTGTTCATGAATTCATTTGAATTCTTACAGAAAATTGATTTACTACACAAAATTATTCTTGCACATAACTGTAAATAGCTTTGTAACCATGCAGGTCAAATGAACTACTTTGCAGTACAACATCTAGGTCAAACTGTTCTCATATGAAGTTATTTCCGCCAGGCATTTCTTGCTTGCTAAAAGTTCCTTAAGATTTGTGTTTCTGCCTAGCTAGCAGGGTCTGTAATGTCATCTTGGTAAGAAGATGCTGATGCAATAACTAAATCTTATTAGTAAGCAGAGTACCTGAAAATGTAAATTTCTTGACACAGAAATCATGGGAATATTTCTTTTTCTACAGCACACAAAATGAAGATGCCTCATTCCTAATCAGATATCATATGTAAATTAAGAAACAGGTAAATATGTAATGGTGTCACTATTATGCTATTTCTAAAATATTTGGGGTTTACTGTATGTTTGTATCTGCCCAAACTTTTCTCTTTATGTAGCTCTGCCCATGCCTCAATACCCAATCTTGGCTACCTAATACATAACTGAAATGTTTACTGCTGGTGTTTACAATGCTTCTAGCTGCCTGGAATAACAACAATGTTAATTATAAGTGATGAATCAGACATCAGATGTTAGTCAGCAAATTCTCCTGCTATTTGCAGAGCAATATTGGTCTAAAGTCTAACTTGCTCATTTCCTGCCTGGTGGTAATGAAGCATATGAACCTTGGATGAACCTTAGGTTCAACTCCAAAGGGCCATTTGTAGAAGTATCTTCCTCTGTACATTAAAAGTTCACAAGCCGAGATACATTAAAAATAACACTTTTGGAATGAAGTATTCTGAAATCACATTGAAAGCATTTTTTCTGCATAAGTAATTCAGTGATGTGTAAAATAAATACGATTTACATACCAGTAATAAAGTATACCTACTGCATAAAAACAGGTTTTTGTTTGTTTGTTTGTTTACTTGTTGGGGATTGACAGAAATCACTTTTTTAAACCACAGCTTGAAGAGTCAATATAGTCTTTATTACAGCACAGAAGGCTAACAAAAACAGTTTATTTGGTTGGAGTTAGGTACTGCAAACATAAGTGCAGCAATGAATACAGAAACCAAAAATAAACAAACAAAAAAATACATATATATATATATATATATATATTGATATATATATTATATCAAAACCATTTACACTTCTACTACAAAAGTCATAATTACTTATGGCAAGATGGCTCAATAAAATACAAGAATCACAAATAGTAGCCTATGGCTATGTAACACCACATAACTTTTCTGTGATATTATTTCAAGACAATATGTATGTCATAAAAAATAGAGCCTGCTGCAGATATGTTCAAGATACCTTTAAAATATTTCTGATAAGGATTTTTGCTAGGACTACTGAAGGAAATATTATTCCACAGGTGCCTGAGATTTAGACAGTTAACTACAACTTTGAAATGGAAATTAAAATTTAAAAAGAGTGTACAGATAACACATTTTGTTTTGAAATTACCTCAGGCTGCCAGAGAAAAGAAGTCTTGGGGATTTTTGAGATTCTGCATATTGATTAAAACAAACAAGTAAACCAAAACAAAACAAAAGCTGTCAAAATTACCATAAAAGAAAACCAACATATTTTATTCCAAAAATAAGTTATTTTTTTCTTCCCTCTAGCACATGCTGAATAGCATGATGAACTGTACTATATTCCAGCACATATTTGGATTTCAGATGAGGTCTGCAGTTACATACTATACCATATGCATTATCATATGCTAGCTAAGAAAATATCTCTGATCCACTGTGATTTTACCTTTACTTATGGAATATCCATTCCCAAAATATTGGAGAAATTCTCTGCTTTCTTCTGCAGCTTCTCTTTCATTTCTATATATACAGCCACAGGTGCATAGGTATCCTTAGCTAGAAATATTTTTATTTAGGGCTTGGAAAAACAACTGTGTCTTCATTTACTATTGGCTTACATTGTTGTCATCGCCACAAAATACTATATGGATTGTCTTCCATACAAATGCCTACAGTAAGACAGAGCAAAGAGGTAAATGTAATGCTACACTTCAAAGATGAATTTCAACCCAACAGTTACCTAAATTATTCAATATTTTGATGAGAGGATAAAAAGAAAAAATAATTGGTAGCAAAGGCAATGTTTTACAATTCGAAGGAGATGAAAATAAATTAGTTTTCTAGATAACTGTTAGAACATAAGCAGAGTAAATCAACATGACAGAAAGATGGTCTGAGCAGGAAGAAAGTGTTGAACTGTTAGGAAAGTCCTCAGTCTAGTCCTACCTCTTCGATTTTAGGCAAATTTTGTTTTGGCTTGGTTTGGTTTAGTTTGGTTGTTTGTTTCATCCTCAAATGTATGTGTTTAAAGGGAAATTTGCCAGCTATGGAGATTTGGAGATATGAGGTAAGTGAATTAAATTTCGCACCCTAATGGCAATGAATGTTATCATATTGGTAATGAAATGGTCTTACTGTGGGCAAATCACAAAGCTAGGGGGGCTATTATGGATAGGAATTGAGAAATAAAATAATAATAATAATAAAAAAGGCTTATAAGGTAATTAATGGTTATGTCATCCATTTTTAAAAAATCAGACTTATGCCTGATACTTCATTATAGAAAAAGCACTATTCAGCTGCTTTAACTGTAAGATATTTGGCAGTTATAAAAACTTTAATAAGGCCTTTGTTTATATGAGATGAACAAACACATTTTCCAGTAAACTGTTAAATACTTTATCTGTATCTGTCATGATGTGCAGCACTATTGCTCCAGATGTCTTTTGTCAGTATAACATGACAATAATCTTCCAGAGAAACTAAGGAACAAACATGTATGCTTGTCACGTTTTTGTCCTTTGTGTGAGGGGAGAGGGTGACCACCACAGGCCTTGTTTGCTTAGTCTGCTCTCTGGATGTTTTCAAACATTATTTTAAAATTGCATTTATACTTAATTCTCCTCTAGAAAGAAAGAAACAAACAAACTTATCTCTAACCAATTTAAATATAGCACAGGAAAGAAACAACCTAGTAGTCTTAGAATTTGTGCACATGGAAATGCAAGGCATATTTACTACAGACTTCAAGAAGAGGACAATTAAAGAAGTACTAGAATAAGAACGGCACAGCTCCAGGGAAATGCATGAAAATCTATGAAGCATCTTGAAAACAGCTATGAAACTACTCTGCATGTTTTCAACTTTATTTTGTAGCTGGTAATAGAAAGTAGAGAAAAGCTTCTGATACACCAGAGAGCTGTGGTGCCATCAAGACGGACTTCAACAGGCAGGAGAAATAGCTTGACAGGAAATTGATTAATTTCAACTAGTAGAAGTGCAAAGTACTGCACCAGTACCTAATTTACCAGAATATAGTGGCAGCTGATGGTCTGGAAGGCAGCTTTGCAGAAAAGGATCTGGAGATCCTGGTGGATGCCAAGTTGAGCATGAGCCAGCAACACACTAGAACGTTAAAGGATGTGACCTGTTCTCTCTGTGGGGCCACCTCTAGAGCTCTATGTCTAGTTTTGGGTTCTTCCCAGTGGTGACTAGTGACAGGGCAAAAGGCAATAAGCACAAGCTGAAATACGTGATTTTCCGTCTGAACAAAAAAAAAACTTTGTGAAGAGAAGGGGAGGAGGGGAAGGCAAGACAAGGCAAGGCAAGACAAGGCAAGGCAAGGCAAGGCAAGGCAAGGCAAGAAAATGTTGTGTACTATTTTAAAATAGAAGTATTCCTGACTAGTGTATTATTCTGTGCCTTATACCTCTGCTATGAAAGGGTATTATTAAAGTCATGAATCTTTGCTAACTGCTTGCCTAAAAATTTATCACAAAAAGAAAAAAAAAAAAAAAAAAGTTACCCCAATTCCAGCTATATTCTAGGGAAGTGTCATTTCAGTGAAGGATTCCGTAATATCAGTGAAAGTTAAATTTATCTATAAGCTTTGCAATTACTTTCACAGAATACACTATAAGTGTTTCAGAGCTTCTTTTTGCTCTTTTTTTTTTTTTTTTCTTTTTGTGATAAATTTTGAGAAATCAAACTGAAATAGAGAAAATTGTCCAAGAAATGTACCAGTTTATAACTCCTGCAATTCTGGAGTCTATGATTGCTCTACATTTGAGATAGGCTTGACTCAGGATATTTGATGAAATGTTGTTTGTTAACAAACCAGTAAGAATATTCATATTCTTTACGTTCTTTTCAATGTCTTTATTTTTATGCAACATAAGTGAAACAGTGCTTATCATTGCCTTGATCTTTACTTGAGAACTTTCAGTATTTTATAACTCAGAACATATAAATCAACCTTATTCTAGATTAGCTGTTCTAATACAACAGCATGTTTATTTACCCACAGCTTTTTAACCTTGACATGACAGATATAGTTTAAAAACAAAAATACACACAAGAAACCTCACTGTTCACTTGAGAACAGAGGCAAAATAGCAATCAAGTAGAAAGATGACCTGAGGTAACAACATTCAGTTGCAAATGCAGTTCTGGATACAGATAAAGTAAAAATTTGAACCATTTATCAGAGTTGGGCACTGACAGCCCAAAATGCAGGGATCTCCCATAGGAATTCCTTTGGTTATTTCTATCTCCCCTCCCCCACTCTTTCTTTGTCAATGCCTCACACAAGGAAGTAAGTCTTTAGAAAGCACCATGAAATGGCTCTTCCTAGTAGTATCACATTCTGTGCAGAGGATTCTTATTTTCCAGAACCGTTTGCTTTAAAATTAAGTGACTTTCTGAGGGTAACTTCACCCCAGAGAAGCGTTTACAGTTCCTATGCTCAAACAGTCCCAGAACAACAACAAAATGACAAAATAACAACAACAAACCAAAACCAAAACCAATCCAAACCAAACCAAACCAACCAAACAACAACAACAACAAAACCACAGTAAAACAGTGACCATCCATTAGCTTCCTTCCAAGAGTCTCTGTACTTTTTGTAGTTAGATACCTACTGAAGCAGTACCCTTAAAGAGGTTCAGGTTCCTACGCAGAGCTTCCTCCCAAAACAAGATCTCTAAAACAACTAGCATACAACAGGTATAATACTAATGGTGCTTTCACAGATCTTGCTTTTAGATCACTAATCAGCACTTCTCACATTAACAGAAGACTGTAAAATATACAGATTACAAGTTACATCCCATCTGTAGTTTCATCACCTCCCTCATAACTTGCTAACTGCTGGCAATAGGGTCATATTCACCCTATGGGCCTTTTGGTGAATGCTCCAACCAACAGAGGGGAATGTGAAAATAAGCAACTGCAGACAGTGGGGTATTGCTGGAAGCTCTGCCCAGCTATCATGTTAAGGTCATCTACGGGGCTATGCTACATCCAGAAGCAATAGCAGAATGGCAGAATAACTTCCTTGTGAAATAGAGGGAGACTAGGTATGAGATAGGTGTTAGGCTGTGATGATTTAATGGCCTGAGCCTGCCCAACCAGCAGACCATGTGGCCCATACACAACTTTTAACAAGAATAAATAAATAAATGAATAATATATATATGTATATATATGTATGTATGTGTATATATCACCACAGGACTCCAGATGCCTACTGGGTTAGATGCAAGTTGAGAGTAGTTGTGAAGATCTAGAATTTGAGCTTTTGATGCCTCCAGGACTCTAATGTTAATAGTCCAAAGCTTTTAGTGATATGAAATGGTTTTAGCATTATTGTGTGTCTGGCTGTCTAGTCTCACTGATGAACGCAAGCTGACCTTGAAACAGATATTTACTGGATTATTTTTTTTCCCTTTTCTTCTGCACGACTGAAAACTTGTAATGAAGTTCTTTGCAGTACAGTACACTTGCAGCAAGTTTAGACAGACTAAAGCTTCTACAGCTGAACTCATGATTTCGATAAAACAACAAAGATAGCAAAAACAGTATTTAGGAATGTATTGGCTTTATTTTGACAAAGCTGATTTTTGTAAAACACAACCTGCTGGCTATTTACATTTAGCTGAGGAGCCTTGGTTTGAGTTTACATTATGTATCATGTGACATCTATTTCTCCATCATCTGAGCTCTTGTTCTACTAAGAAACTCTAAGAAAACAACTTTCAACTTCCTCTGGGAAGTGATTTACAGTTACTACTGTTATTAATATATGCACGTATATTAATAATTATATGTATTATATATATAAAAAAGATGGAATACAAAATTACATTAACAGGCACAAAAGTCCCGTCATTCTAGTAACATAGCAAAGGACAAATTAGTTGGGGATATTAAAAAATTATTACATCTGAACTGTGTACACTTTGAACTATGTATTATGCTCAAGCATGTTGATGTTCCATTGCAGCTATAATACCCTGCCTGTATTAGAAAATGTAATGATTACATGGTTCCAAAAACAAAAATGCTATCAATCACCCAAACGTAGACTTAAAAGAAAAAGCTTACTCTGTTAGTTTGTACACTTGGTTGATTTAACTTTGCTGCAGAAACATGCCATATAGTGTTCCCAAAACTGATTTTAAAAGAAAAAATATCATCATTTTTTATAGTTAAAAAAAGAAGGTATTATAATTTAGTCTATTACTCATCAGACACACCGTCTTACATATGATCTGCTTTAAAAACATCAAATTGGAGGAAAATTGACATTGCCAGTTGAAGGTAACAAGGCAGCTTTGTTCTTTTTTCCTTTAACCACAGCCTTATGGTGATTCTTTGAAAGCATTAAAGCACAAGGAGAGTAGAAATTGGTTCATGTCAATATAACAGGAATTTCATAATATAAGTAGAATGTGACCAATAGGAATAAAAATCAGACTCTAGTAATTTCTAAGCTCTCTCACACAGTGTGATGAAAAGTAACCCTCATTTATCAATTTCTTCAAAGATACTTGTTTTCACTTCAAGCTAATTATCTTTTGTAAACTATTAGTTTAGCACCTGAAATCTGTAAAACCTGATCATTATTAGAAAAAGAGAAGTAGGAAAATAATTTTTTAGAAATTATTATTTGCCTAGTAAATTTTCTCCCTGGATTTTCAAGGAAGTGTACATATAAACAATCACATATAATCCCTTCAAAATCTGTATACAAGAAACTTTTTTTAATTCAGTAGTTTTGACAGTGCTGCTAGTGGTCAGAGTGGGAAACATGACAAAACTGTCCTGGGAGCCAAGTGCAAGAAATTTGTTCTATAGGGATTTAATTTCTTGCTTTGAGCCCAGTTTTTGTGCAACTGTCACTTCTTCTACCAAGAAAAGAAAGATAGCCATGTACTTAATGAAGTTTCTTTATTTCAGCTCAGCTTGTTTTTCCTCAGCATGAACATAAATCTGACCTTGGTATACACTTCAAATGGCATGAGGTTCCCATTCATATATTTGACTCTTTAGCTGCAAACCTACTATCATTGCTTAAAAACTAATTTATTTTCCCATTATTAAAAAATTGTAGTGGACTCATTGCCTGTAAAAATGAGTTATAGCTTAGCTAATAAAAACATTTCAAAATACTCTATCTCATTTCCAACTGTGTTACCCTCACCCAGAATCTCACTGAAACTTGACTAAGAATAAATTTTTGTGCCATGAACATTTTTTTTTTTTTTTTAATAAAAATATACAATGCTAATATTTATGGTGAGTAACTTGTTCCACACACACTACACTAATCCTTGAAGACAATGATGAAAACTCAAGCCTGGACACGTCATTAGATTCCACAGTAAATAAAGGCCATTTAAAAAATGACAAGATAAATAATCTAAAATTGGCTCTCTTAAGAACATTTTGCCAGTCTACTAAGAGGAGGATATGTTTGTGAAATATTGATGCATATGTTTACACACACAAATGCAAAATAAATTTTGAAAGACTTAGTTTTGCAGTATTTCACCATCCTGCTGAATATCAGGTGTTTTGGATACAAACAGTCTTCACTTTAAAGGTTATGGGAAATTTCCCTATCAAGAAAAAATATTTCATTGCTTAAAGGTTTAAACTATTTTGTGCAATCCTTAGGCTTCTGTATCTGGATCTCCAGGTGTTGGCTACTTCTGTCCCAGCTGTGTCATTGATTTACCAAAAGTTATCTGACTTTGGCCAGTCCCCTCCAATGGACATTTGGTCTACTGCGAGCTGTCAAATTCAACCTGTACTCCCATTATGGAGAAGTTCAAGCCTGAACTGACAAACTCCCTTCCAAGCTCCCTAGCAATATATGTTCTTTGAGATCCTGGAAAGTCAGTTTTCTTAAAACACCCTTCCTTTTTTACTGCTTCCTTTTCTTTTGCCCAAAGGAAAGGTAAACAGTTTTTTTTTGCTGTTGTTGTTTTGTTTTGTTTTGTTTCTTCTTTTTTTTTTTTTTCCTTTTTTTTCCCCCCCATGTTTAGAGGAAGAATAAAAAGTTATTCTTCTCCAAAACTCATCCAAGTGAAATTGCTGCAGGCTGTGCAGTCACCTCAGTAATCTCTCATCATTACTTTCCATTTTATTTAACCAGAAAGAATAACAAGGCACCAGCCATGACTAACTTCCTGTGGTCTCTTCATACCTTTTCCACATTAGTGCCTGGCCACCTTCTTAGAGTTGACTCCACAGTACTTTTCTATGAGCATTTCCTGCTGAGGGGCATTATCAGGTTCTCCCCTTCCTCACTAGTTTGATGCTAAACAGTCAGTATATGGAACTTAAATTAACTTAATTGTGATTAAGAAAATAATATCTTGCAAATGTATTATTCAACCTCCTCTACCATGTTCAAGACTCCACACCACCCACTGAGTTCAACAGTAGTTAGGCTTCTAAATAACTTTGACATTCTGGCCTTACACATGGCAAAAAATCTAGAAGACATAAAGCAGAAACTCACCGATATACGCACAGAATCATACAAACATTGGCTGGAAAGGACCACTGGAAGTCATCCAGGACAAGCTGCTTGAGGCCAGCCTATGAAAAACACCAGACTGGAGGTTTTCAAGACTTGGCTATACAAAGCCATGACAGACCCAAGCACAGAAGTTCCACAGCCCCGTGGGAACCCCTTTCCAGTACTGTATCACCTAGCTGGGAATTAACATTTTGTACAGGCTAGCCTTCTAGGCACTAACATGGCCACTGTCCCTTGTTACTCTGCTTGTGCTTTCAGGGAAGAGTTCAACTACTATTTTTATAACACTTCCTCAAATAGCTGTTGGCTGCCATTAGACTTCTCCTTAGCCCTCTCCTTGACAAATTAAGATCAGGCCTGGATCCCTCAAACAGTCCTCATAGGTGAAGTTGATGACTGACGACTGGTAAAAAGATTTTGAACTTTGAAGCAAAGTCTCTCATCCAAATCAAAATCTGAATAAAAAGAGAAATTTCTACAGTCTAGAATTTTAGGATTCCATTTCTTGTTTACATTATCAGATATTTTCTGTAAGCAAAATGAACTCATATATTGGAATATTCATTATCATCATTTGAATTATATTTACCTCATTTTTTTGGGAGATGACTTTTGGTAGAGTAAGCGTATTTTCAAAGAAGGAGAGAAACTAAAATTTGCACCAAATCCTAAGACTCACAACTGACTGGAGTTTTCAGTGTGAACAAGAGGTAAGGGCAGAATGAATTCCAAAGCCTTACTTGGGCGAGCTTTCAGAAGTCCTATTCCTTGTACCCTGTATGATCACTGCAGAACTGCCATAACAATGAGACACTGCTATATCTGAGTATCCAAACAGCATTAAAAAGAATGAGACTCAATAATACAGTAGGAGGTTTTGTGCAACTGCCCCCAAACTTTTTAACATAGCCCTGCTACACAAGCAGAACTGCAGTTGAAAGTTTTTCCTCCTTTCCCAGCACTCTGTGTAAACAAACAAATGCTTCTTCCTTTTTACTTTTTTAAGTTGTATACAGAACTTTCAATTTTTAAATGTTTTGTAAATTAGTATACAGCCAGCAAAAAACATTAAGAATGCAGACTCAACACTTGAGATTTTATCAGAGTAACAGAATGCCCTTGTAAATGATCAAAACATCTGTTTTATTGAACTGGTAAGAACTTTAAACTAGGAATGACAGAGAAGTTACCAGAAGTTCTGGGAGAGAGTCATGTAGAGGGCTGACAAGCAAAGAGTCTGGGATGATAAGTATGAAAGGGAACAAAATCAACAAAACAGAGCTCAAGTGGGGTCACCCCAAACACTTCCATATACACAAGGAGGTGCATGCAAGGTACCATTGCTGGGAAACTCCTGAGACCCTTTACTGGGAAATCAGCATGCCAGGGTGTCTCTCTGAAATGCTTGTAGACTAACACAGGCAGCCTGGACTATAAACACAAAGAATTAGAGATCTGTGTGCTGTTGCAGACATGATGAGATGCCTTGCGTGACCAGAGAGCTGTGATGGAAGGATATAGGCTCTTTAGGGTGGATAGGCTGCCCTTTATGTGACAGGAGCTCTGGCTAAGGATGGATGATAAGCCATCAGAGAGCTTATAGGAAAGGACTAAAAAGCAGACCAATATAGGTGACACCACATTAGATGTCCGCTATAGGTTACCCGATCAAGAAGAACAAGTAGATGAGGCTCTCTTCAGGCAGCTAGAAGTACCCTTTTTATTCAGAGGCCCTGGTCCTAGAGGGAGACTTCAACTACCTCCAGTATCTCTGGGAGAGACATCATAGCTCCTGTACATTATTTCCCCCTGTACGCAGCTCTGGTGAGGCCGCACCTCGAGTACTGTGTTCAGTTTTGGGCCCCTAACTACAAGAAGGACATGGAGGTGCTCGAGCGAGTCCAGAGAAGGGCTACGAAGCTGGTGAAGGGTCTGGAGAACAAGTCTTACGAGGAACAGCTGAGGGAGCTGGGACTATTAAGCCTGGAGAAGAGGAGGCTCGGGAGCAACCTTATCACTCTCTACAGGTACCTTAAAGGAGGCTGTAGCGGGGTGGTGGTTGGTCTATTTTCCCACGTGCCTGGTGACAGGACAAGGGGAAATGGGCTAAAGTTGCACCAGGGGAGGTTTAGGTTGGATATTAGGAAGAACTTCTTTACTGAACGGGTTGTTAGGCACTGGAATAGGCTGCCCAGGGAAGTGGTTGAGTCACCATCCCTGGAGGTCTTTAAAAGACGTTTAGATGTAGAGCTTAGGGATATGGTTTAGTGGAGGACTCGCTAGCATTAGGTCCGAGGTTGGACTCAGTGATCTTGGAGGTCTCTTCCAACCTAGACTATTCTGTGATTCTGTGATTCTTTGATAGCAGGGCATAAACAACCAAGGAGGTTCCTGTAAATCATCTATGACAATTTCCTGACCCAAGTGCACCCTCAGTAAGTTTGCAGATGACACCAAGTTAGGTGCGTGTGTCGATCTGCTCGAGGGTAGGAAGGCTCTGCAGGAGGATCTGGATAGGCTGGACCGATGGGCTGAGGTCAACTGCATGAAGTTTAACAAGGCCAAGTGCCGGGTCCTGCACCTGGGGCGTAATAACCCCAAGCAGAGCTACAGGCTGGGAGATGAGTGGTTGGAGAGCTGCCAGGCGGAGAAGGACCTGGGAGTGATAGTGGACAGTCGGCTGAATATGAGCCAGCAGTGTGCTCAGGTGGCCAAGAAGGCCAACGGCATCCTGACCTGTATAAGAAATAGTGTGACCAGCAGGGCTAGGGAGGTGATCGTCCCCCTGTACTCGGCTCTGGTGAGGCCGCACCTCGAGTACTGTGTTCAGTTTTGGGCCCCTCGCTACAAGAAGGACATGGAGGTGCTTGAGCGGGTCCAAAGAAGGGCGACGAAGCTGGTGAGGGGCCTGGAGAACAAGTCCTACGAGGAGCGGCTGAAGGAGCTGGGCTTATTCAGCCTGGAGAAGAGGAGGCTCAGGGGCGACCTTATCGCTCTCTACAGATACCTTAAAGGAGGCTGTAGAGAGGTGGGGGTTGGTCTATTCTCCCACGTGCCTGGTGACAGGACGAGGGGGAATGGGCTAAAGTTGCGCCAGGGGAGTTTTAGGTTAGATGTTAGGAAGGGCTTCTTTAATGAAAAGGTTGTGAGGCATTGGAACAGGCTGCCCAGGGAGGTGGTGGAGTCACCATCCCTGGAAGTCTTCAAAAGACGTTTAGATGTAGAGCTTAGGGATATGGTTTAGTGGGGACTGTTAGTGTTAGGTTAGAGGTTGGACTCGATGATCTTGAGGTCTCTTCCAACCTAGAAATTCTGTGTAAATTCTGTGTAAATTCTGTGTAAGTGATAGAGTAGCCAATAAGCTTAGTTATTCTGGTGGTCCTCACACTTAAAAACAAGAAGAAATTATTTTGTGAAGAATGAAAGCAACCTTGGCTACCATGACCATGAGATGGTGGAGTTCAGCATTTGGAGGGAAGAGAGCAGAGCAAAAACCAAAACCACAGCCCTGGACCTGAAAAGAACAGTCTCTGGATGCTTCAGAGATCTGTTTGAAATGGTCCCATGGGATAAGTGCATAGAGGAATGAGGAGACCAAGAAAGCTGGATAATATTCAAGGATCATATTCTTCAAGATCAATAAATCAACTCCATCTCAGTGAGAAGGAAGTCAAGAAAATATGCCAGGAGATCTGTGTTGTTGAACAAGGATCTTCTGTTCTTCAGGCAAAATTCAAACACACAAAAAAGTAAGAATACAGAAGCTGGAAGCAGGGACGGGTAACCTTTAAGGAATATAGATAAACCATCCAAGCATGCAGAGATGCAGTTAAGCCAAAGCACACCTGGAGTTGAACTGGGCAAGTGATGTCAAAGGCAACAAGAAGGGTGATTGTAAGCAGTTATGTAGCAAAAGGAAGACTAGGGAAAGTGTAGGCTCACTGCTGAATGAGGCAAGGGCCCTGGTAACACAGGACACTGGGAAGGCCGAGCTACTGAGGGCCCTCGTTATCTCAGTCTTTACTAATAAGACCAGATTTAAGATATCTAAGGCCCTGGAAACCAGGCAAAGTTTGGAGTGAGGAAGACACCTTTGGAGGAAGAGGATCAAGTTCGGAAATACTTACACAAATTGGGTACACATAAGTGCATGGGCCCCGATAAAATGCAACCATGAATGCTGAGGGAGCTGGCTGAAGTCTTTGTGAGGCCACTTTTATCATGTTTGAATGACCACTGCATTTGAGAATTGTGTGAGAGGGTTGGAGGTAAGCAAATTCCAAATCCCACTCACACCTTCAGAAAGGGCAGTAAGGAAGACCCAGGAAACTGCAGGCAGTCTCACTTCAGTCTCTGGGAAGGTAATGGAACAGCTTATCCTGGGAAGCACTTCCAGGCACATGAAGGAAAGGGAGGAGTGGGTGTGGGGAGGGGAGAGAGCAGGAATTAGAAGATCTTTTGTGGAGTTCTCAGTACCAGGTTAAATGTTTGGACTACAAGATCTTAGAAGTCTTTTCCAACCGGAATGATTCTATGATTCTATGACCTTTAAGGTGCTTTCCAACTCAAACCATTCTGTGATTATCTTTTACCTGTTTCCATTTTGTTTTTTTTTTTCCATCTTGTCTCAACAACTCATTCTCCTCATTCTTTGTGTCCCTGTCCACTCTGAAATACTTCCCCTTTGCTCGGTTTCACATATGAGAAACAATGGAGGTAAAATTTTGCTGTGTAAGTATGTGTTCTTGAGGTATATGTAGCAGTTTTGTGAGATATGCACAGGGCAGTAAGCAGTCTATGCTCTTAGCTGCCCAGTTCCAAGATGCTGAATTTCATGTAGGTTCAGACTTTCCTAAACCTTTTATTAAAATTTTTCAAGGTGACAGAAAGCAGCACTTTCCTGATAGAAAGGCCACAACACTCTGACCAAATCTCAACTCCTTGCTCCAAAGCATAGACAGTACACAGTTAAAGAGAAGGTTGCCAGGGTTGTTTTAACATTGCGACACAATGCATTTTCTCCAACCTTTTCTTGGAAATGGCAAAATTGTTTTGGCTGAAACTTTCTGGAAAATAAAATAAAATAAAAATAAAATGAGCCCTAAGTCATCTAATGGTAAATTTTACCCTAAGAGGTTAACATTTGGCCAAGTTTCAAGTGAGCTAAGATGGAAGTATTGTAACAAAGAGGTTTAGTAAATCTCAATGATAGTCAATGCTGCCAATACCAGCAAAATGCAGTGCCATATCAAAGCTGGGGAACTGGTGATCAACAATAACACTGAGGAGCTCCAGCCAAGTCACTAAGTTGAGTAGCAATGGAAACAGATTGCTAGCCTTAAATTTGAAACAGACCAGAGAGCTGGTCAGTTTAAAGCCTGTCTCCTGTCCTTGCACCACTTTGTATAATGCTCAGTTTATCTGCACTTTATATATGCATATAGATACACACATTAAATTCTCAGCTGACACTTATTTCCAACAGACACAGGTATGTCAGCCCTGATGCACTAACCACTAAACCAAGTCCAGTTAAGAAAAATCCCTTTTTAAAGAAAAAGTCTAGATTTCAACCATCCTGTGACACAACTTAACATAGCAGCAGTGTTGCTAGTGTCTGCACATTATAAAAGACTATTATGTTTTGGTGCATTAGGTCATTAACTCTACATAGTTAAGAGTGAAACTACAATGAAGAAAAAATGTGTTTTATTTTAAAAAGAAAAACACAAAATAGCTTTTTGGGAATGTTAAACTAAAAACCTGGACAAGATAATTTTATGGGTTACTGTGGTATAGGCTTCTCAGGCAATCATACCTCATCTAAATTCCTCAAATCATGATGATTAAGGCTATTAATACAAACTTAATTAGAACCAATGTAATATCATAAATCAAGAATTAATCATTACTTCTTAGTAATTCATTTTATAGAAATAATAGGTAAGTTAATGTATAATTTAAGGTATGAGCCATTAACAGCTGAGTGTCCCCTCACCTCCCACCCACTGAAGCTTACACCTAAACAGCATAAGTTCTGGTGGGATAACTGGATAGAAGCATATACTTCAGTTGGACAAGAGACCAGATTATTAGACCTAATAGTGTTTTCCCACCACTGGATCTATTTCATTAGAGATTTAACAAGGAGAGAGTGAATATAAGGCATTCCATGTGTGGAGTTCAAAGATCACAGATGGCAGAGAAGGGAAATGCTAGGAATACAGTTGCCACTGCTTACAAGCAATGTGACTAATCCCTGTTCAGGCAGTGTCTTAGGTTAGTGACTGCACAGCAGGCACCTGCAACTAAATTACTTTGGACTAAAGGTAATTTCTATTCAGGGATCACTGTGCTATAAGCTGTGTTCATACATATGCACAGCACCTTTGGACAGCCAACTACTTAGTGCATAGCATGACTGCACACTAGGCATGGCACCCACCTGCAGCAGGGCAGACTGCAGTAAGACTGGAGATGCAGTGCTGGGTCTCCTGTGTTTTAGTAGTAAATTCAGTTTGTTGGACCTCTGTTTAGGTGGGTGCTGCCTCATAATTAAAAGCAGACTTGATGGTACTGGAAAGCCCAAAGAGTAGTCCACAACTGGTCTTAGTTTATAAACACTGAATAGTTAAAAACAAACAAACTAACTAACTAACTAACAAAAAATACTTTGGAAAGGCAAAATCTATTGTTAAACTTTGGTGCCCAAGTATTTATTCAAATGCTTACAACCAATAGTTATTTAGCATGTTCAAAACCCACTTAACTTCATATATAACAACTTCCTTGGTTAATAAATAAATAAATAAATTTGTGTAATCTCATCCAACCACCTCAAACCAGGCCCAGCTTAGATTGCTCATGTTGCTGTAAGTCCTGATGCTTAATAAATAAATAAATAAATAAAATTTCCAACTTTGGATACCCCACAGCCTCTCTGAGTGTCCATCCAGTGCTTAACCACACCCAAGTGAATAATTTTTTTCCCATATTTGTTTGGGATGCACTTGTTTCAGTTTGTGACTGTTACTTCTGTGTACCTCTGAGCAGATTTTGGCTTGAGTTCTTGAAGGAGCTAGCAGAGAGGGCAACAGAGCAGTTCAGTCCAATTCCATCAACCAAGTCTTTTTTCTTCCAGGCTATGCAAGCCTTGATTCCCTGAGCTTCTCCTTGTACATCTTACTACAAGTCTTAGTGACCCTCTTCTAGGCTTTCTCATTTGGCAATAACTTTCTCATACTAGTGTCTAAAAACGGGACACAGTGCTCCAGAAGTAACCTCAGGACTGCTGAACTAAGGCGAATAATCACTCCCCCAAAACAGCTCACTACATGCTTGTCAACACTCCAATATGTAATTAGTCTTCATGGCTGAAAAGGCATATTGTTGAGCTACAGCCTGTCTTTCCGCTGCCGTCTGGCACATACACACATGTACACACCCTGAAGTCCAAACAGTCCTGAGCAGATAGGCATCTAGCTCAGACCCAAACTTTGACACAATTAGAGAAAATAAGAAGTCATCTGCTTATCTTTCTCTAGAAGAGTTGATCTGGAAGACTTATTTTACTGAATACAACATAAAACATCTGATTGAGTAGGAATTCCCCTCCTTGTGGATATAATATCCTAGCTGTTAAGTGACTCATTTACGTGTGTTGTGGAAACTCAGGTTCATCTCTCTTATGTGTATGAGAGGTTTTGAACTTGTGCACTTTGAAAAGAAAGCACCTCACCTCTTGACTGTTAGTCTATGAGACTGACAGAAGGACAAGCTCTAAATAACTTGCCTTAAATCTGATTTTTGGTGAAAGAGGAAATGAAATAAAGGGCTCTTGCGGGGTGATTTCTGATCCTTACTCTATATAGTCACAACCTTTTTCTCACTCTAATGAAGACATAAGTGTTTCTAGTTAAGTGGAACAATTAAAAAAAAAAAAAAAAAAGAAATCTCCAGTAGAAAGTTCCAGGAGGTAAGACAGGACACAAATTCTCCAATCCACTGGCTGAAAGTTTAAAACATAATCCTCCCATGTTTAAGGTAATCATGTTTGTTGATGATTTAAGGATGCCACACCCAACCCTCATTTGGGTGGCTGGGTGGTTGGGTGAGGGCACCAAGGGAAGAAGTGGAGAGTAAATGAAGCCCTAAAAATTTTACATTAGTTCATGGGGGAAAAAACTGTTTGTGGAGGGGGTAGATTCTGGAGGTTTCAGATTATGAGGTTACAAACTATAGGTAATTCAATGTGAATTTGAATTTAATATCTCCTCTGAAAAGAAAGTGAAATTTGAGATAAGCAAAAAAATAAAAATAATAATATAATAAAAGAAAAGTTGGCTCTTTAAATTTTTTTGCTTATCAAATGTGTAAGAAAAGATTATTAATTAAATGGGAAAATAGTTGCAAAGTGTTCCTGAACCTTCTTTCATTTTCTTTTTGATTTTTGACCAGAGTCCTGACACTAACTGACTACAAGGTTAACAAAACAGTGGGATTTGCATGAAAGGTTCAGTACAAAGAAACAGGAAAAAAAATCTTTCATATGTTCTACTAATGCTTGAGTTCATGCCAGTAAAATATATATTAAAAAAAAAAAAAAAAAAAAAAAAGTTAAATTATGATGCAAGTAAAGAGAAATTAAAGGAAGGAGCTGATGTATATATTAGAATATAGGAAAGGAAGGGCAGCAAAGAATAGTAAAAGAAAACTTATCTCCAGTGTTTGACTTTGTGTAGGTTACTCAGAAAACATTCTGAAAGTATATCTATGCACCAGTTAACCCAAGCTAAAGGACAACAGATACTTATCTTTTCACCTCATGCCCCTTGACATTAGGTCTGACTTCAGTGATAGTTACTTGATAGTGGTAGAGGAGGGCTCCCACACTTGCTGAGCTCTTGCAACCTCAGCTGAAGTCAGCAAATACTTGTGAGAGGTGTTCTTAATCTAGCCTTGCCCTCTTAGTTACCCATAGGCAGAGGAGGACACTCCCTCTAAACCATTTTCATCTCCATTCTTTACTCATCCTGCAAAACACACAGTTGACAGGACTACAGCAACATTTGTATTTTGATATTACTTTCTGCTAATGTCTTGTGCATGCTAATGAAAAGGCTTCGAAGACCTATAGTTATCAAGCTGGTCTGTATAGTGTATACTAAATAACTCATACTGTTTCTAACAATAGCTAGAGAATTGATGTGACAAAGAATACTAATTTTTATGTTAACCCTAACAAAGGAGGTGCAAATCACTTCCAAAAGACACCAGGAAATTTTCCCAGGTGTTTCTGCAACTCCCTATCTCATTTTGAGATTTTTAGTTTAGCAAGGGAAAGTTGCTCAGCTGGACCCACCTTGCGTAAAAGTTGGCCTCAAGTTTCACACATAAACACATCCCCTCTCCCTTACCTAACAGTATCATGTTTAAATAACTCACCAAGACTATAGGAGATTTAATTCTGATATAACTCTTCCGACTCTGTCTCATAATTCTCAGGAGAGTGCCTAAATACTAGTCCCACTACATACTGCCCACTTGCAGCAATACCTTTAACAATGGGCTGTAGTCAGAAATTCCCCCATTCATCTGGACTGATGACATTTATCCTATGCAAGGATGATAGCATTTCAGCAATCAGGTCTGTGAAAATGCCAGAATATACAATAAGCCAATGCTCAGACCAACTTGTTGGGACCCTCAGACAAAAAGGCAGCTTCCACCTCCAGACAGACATTTTAGCTTCTTAGCTATCAGTCAAAGGAGGCTGGCTGAGAAGGGGTTAACATGTTTCCTGCACCCCAAGTGAAGGTGCAGATTCCTCTGCAACCTGAAGTTACCCACTGAGCTATTTCAGTGCTTTATGCCTAAGTCATTTAGGTAGGTCCCTATTCAACAAGTAGATTCTAAGGAGTTAAGCCCTATCCGCATGCTGAAGATGAACAAAAGTTCACCCTGTCAGCTCCTTAGGTAGCCAGAAATATAAAAGCTGAACTTTTTTTTTTTTTTTTTTTTGTGTGTGTGTGTGTGTGTGTGTGTGTGTGTGTGCGTGTCATCTCCAGCTCTGTATTCAGGACAAGAAGCTGCCAATGACAACTCTGCTCATCATGAACAATAAAACTGTCAAGGACAACAGTATGTCTCATGAGAGAGAATCATCTCTACATTTGGCCTGATCAACAGAAAATCTCCCATCAAGAAGTGACTGAGAGTAAACTTTGCAGCCACTGTGGCTTGATGAGAGAGAAGGAAAAATAATTATCTATGCTAACAGAATATGGTGAGAGGAAAAAAAAAAAAGTGAGAAATTGCTCCAGAGGTACAAGGAAAAAAATGTTAAATGCCACCAGCCTTTTTCATTTTTTTTTTTTTTTTTAAGTTCAGCTTCAACAGTAATTAGCATGTCATAAATATATTGTGTATATTCATCTATAAGTGAGATGTGGGGAGCTACCACTCTGATCTGAATGTGCACGGGGTGCTGCATACTTATGAACTTGCAGCCACAAGTGCCAACACATCCCACAGTGCATTGTGGTGGTTATTGCTACAGAGAGGCAGGCAGTTAAAGCCCTGGATAAATCCGTAGCTGTTTATATCTGAGAATGCAAAATAAGTTGCCAGGATGATCTTGCAGACTCTTAGATCTGGACCTTAATACATCATGATTTATGGTTTGACTTGAACGCAGATACATTTCCATTTCTGGACTAAATCTGACATGCTGAATGTGCTCTTCTAGAAACAGTATTTTTAGGAAGAAATTGTTCAAGATATTTGGATGAAGGCCTTTCTGTCTGAGTTTTCAATAACTTGTCAGTGAATTTCCAAGCTTTTGCAATGGAACAGACAGTCATATCAGTAAAGCAGGTCTATGGGTTTGACAGGTAGGAACCTGCTTTCCTTAAAATAAACTTTCTATTTACTACAAGCCCATTTTTAATCTAGGCAAAGGACATTCTCTAGAGAGCCAGGCTCTGTTGGGTAGATTAATCAGAGGTCAAAAAATTAAGCCTGTACATGTATTTGGCTGTTGTAATTAAGCCCAGCTAGTGATTTGCTTTTTTTTTTTGTTTATTGCATGCAACTGATTCAGTCTCTTTTTTTTTTTTTTTTGTCTTTTGGAGTATTTTTACTCAAAGATAATGTGCTACCTGAGCTGGTACGAAGTTTTCTCTTGGAATAGAAGCAACATAGCAATCTTCTACATTCATTTGCTAGGACAAGGCACCGAGATTTGATAACATACTAAATTAGCTGATTTGGAGACACCATTTGCACAAAGAAGTGATTGGTCCCGACTCCTTATTTTTCTGTTTAAAGAACAGAAAGAGTTGTCAGCTGCAATTGTGCAGGAAATGGAAGGGAAAATAAAAAGAATGGGCAACAGAAATGATCTGGTATCTGAGCACAAGGTAAACAGTGTTCAAGCTGAAGAAGATTAGAGAAAAAGGAGAGAGTTGAAGAAGTAAAATATTAATAGATTCAAGACAAGAAGTATATAAGCATAGTAAAGTCAAAGCTCAGTGGAAAAAAAAATGAAAAAAAAAAAAAAAAGAGACTGAATCAGTTGCATGCAATTTTCAGGTTGTTATCAACACTTATCTAAGATTTCATGCTTGACTTTACCCACTAGTAGGATTTCAAGCTTTACATTTTAAGTCATTCAGTAACCTCTATGTACTAGAGGTTACCACTTTTTTTTACTATTTAAGGTCTTCTCCTTCTCTGAGAAGACCTCTAAGGTCTTCTTATTATTCTTCCTAGACCAGTTATCATATGTAAATTTGCTTTTGAAAAAAAAGAATATAATAATAAAAAAGAAACAACAACAAAAAAGTGGGACGGAAGGAGGAAGGAAGAGAAGGAGGGAAGGAGGGAAGAAATCTATAGTAGTTACTATATTTGATTATTTTAACTACCGCTACACCCGGAAGCAAATTGGCATCTTGATATTATTCTGACTTTCTTAACAACAACAACAAAAACAAACAAACAAACAAACAAGCTTTTATCACTAAAGAAAACACAAGTAGTACAACAGATTAATCTGAGATTTCCAAGGAGTGACTAGCCTGTTTTAAGGCTTTCCAAGTTGTGGCTCCCACATGGAAAGTCATTGGGTTTCCTACCTCCCTAAGCTACTTGCCAACAGACTTTTCACACACAAACAATTCAAGTTTTCTAAAATTAGCTTTTAAAAAGCTATTTTTGTTCCCACCACTATGTCTCCATGTCTCCATGAAAACCCAATCTTGTATTATAAGCAAAGAAATGCAATTCATGTAAATAAGACATGCTAGAAATGAGGCTTGTGAAGGAAAGAAAATAAGTGAAAAGAAAAAAAGGAGAGGAGAGGAGAGGAG